>NW_004524662.1:2730567-2735141 GCF_000260255.1 Octodon degus | reverse complement strand
GGGGATTGAACTCAGGCCTTTGTGCTTGCCAGGCAAGCGCTTATTCTACTGAGCCATCTCCCTAGCCCCAATATCAGCATTTGTAAAAAAAGAATCTGAAGCAGAAACTATTAGCAGTAAAAGAGGGAGGACAAGGAATGAGAAAAAGGGAGATTTTACTCCTTACCCTACATGTCTATCCCTGAGCTGTGTGGTTTTCTAAGCCATGTGCATGCTTTCCTATGTAGTTGCATGTCTTTAGACAACTTTCCAGTGTGATCCAAATGTCACCAGCCTATGGATATGATTGAAATCATATTCATACTTATGCTCAAGTTGTAGAGATTCTTAGTCTTTACTTTCTCATGCTGGAACTCATTTCCCAAGTAAAATGTCCCAGTGATTTCTTGGGAATTCCAAAAGGATCCCTTCCGCACGATAACAGTATCTTTCAGCTCCAACCACCACCGTCTCTTCACTGTGTCCTTTTCCCCCTCTTTCTTGTCATTCCCAGTGTGAGTCATCCTTGTGCAGGCTCTTGTTTTGCCTTTCTCAGTAGTGACGATTGAACCCAGTGCTTCACATGTGCTAGGCAATCACTCTACCCTGAGCCATCTCTCCAGCCCTTGCATATCATTTCTTGTAGCAGCCATCACTCCTTAGTTTCGCAAAAGCCTTAACTACTTCTTGTTGCCCATTCCAAGCCTTCCAGACTTCAACTTAGAAGAGATGTGGGAGGGAGATGAGTAGGCTAAAGAACTCGTTGAGGGAATAGCCAAGTGCCCACAGAGGTGGACATACTCCAGGATGACTCAGTTTCTCTGGTCAGTCTCTTATAGTCTGTGCTAGGCTTCAATTAAGACATCAGAGACAGAAGTAAGGCCAGAAGGGTCATGGATTAAGTCCTATAAAGGATATTTGGTGCTCGCTTCAGCAGCACATATACTAAAGTTAGAACGATACAGAGATTAGCATGGCCCCTGCACAAGGATGACACGCAAATTTGTAAAACGTTCCGTATATTTTTTTTACATTTCTTGTCATATAGGTCTTGCTTTATCTTGGTCTTAACCATCCAGCAGAAAAGTATAAAAATGAGATATAAAAAGTAAAACCATATTAATACACTGAGCTATAAAAGGCTCAAGTCAACAACTCCTGACATTGCCAGTCCTACAGAAGACCCACTACTATTATGGACTACTGGATTATATTGGAATATTTTGCTGAATTCACGCATCTACCATATTTAAATGACAATGAAATACCCTTCTCTGACAAAACTTAACCAAAAAAGGGGATACAAATGAAGGACCGTTTTGTATCTGTGTATTCAAAATAGTTAGGATAGATATACAGCAACTTTCTCTTAGTCAATGAATAGAAAGACTTGTTCTAATAATGTTTGTGGACAGGATATCATGTCTGTATCTTGTACTATGAATAACCACTAAGAAGACAACATTATGCAATGTATTAATTATTGAAACTGTCCTACTAATCGGTTTTGAAACTGTCTCATTGCTATTTGTTTCGCAATAAAATTATTTTTAAAAACCTAAAAATAAAAAAGGATATTTGGTGGTCATTTAAAAACCTGAATTTGAGCTGTGTGTTTCATGGAATGAAAATTAAAAATAACCTACCATAGAAGGTAGTAATTATTGACTGAAAAAAAAAACAATTGCTGTATGATTATATCTAACACACACACACACGAGATCTGCACATACATATTTCACAAACAATTGTGTTTGTTATTGGTTGAAATATGTTTTAATTTTTAAATGTGTTATTATTTATCTTCTAACTTGCTACCATGTGTACTGCTTGTGTAATCAAAACAGCAAAAAATCTATATACAGTTCTCCTGTGAGTTTACTTTGTGAACTCTAATCTCTATTCCCATTTTGATCTTCATCTTGGGTTCCTTCCTCTTTTGTCAACATCTAACCAACAAACCACACACTGAATGCTCCCAAAATATTTTCCTTCTCTCCATAAGTATTTTGCTCTCAAAATCACACACATTATATAGACAAAGTAACCTTGTTAATTAAAGCCAGTGTATCATAGAACTGGGATTCTTCCCAGATTCACCCTGCTTGGGGTAGACTTGGACATCACATGGACACCTCATGTTTTTCCTTCTAAGCCCCCCATGGGGGCTGCATAAATATCTGAGGTCAAGACACAACACATTCACTTCTTGCATCATAACTGTGCATGCAGATTAAAATGATTATTAGCATCTTGTGTGCTATTGCTGATAAATAGCTGATCGAAACCTTAAGGCTTTCTATGTCACAGAAACCAACGCTAGTTCTGAAAGGCAAGTGAAACAGCAAGAAGCCCCCACCCCAACGTGAGCTGCACACGCGCTGGTGTGTGACTCTGACCTCTGCACTTCCAGCATCAAAGGTGTTAAAGTTTTGCTTTCTGGGAGCAGTTTTTTGTTTTTCTTTCTCAGATAGTCGCAAAAGACACAAAGAACAAGGGTGTATTTGTAATGCTTTAAAATCGATGAGTTCCACATGGAAGGAAAAAATGGGGAAAAATCCCAGAGAAATAGTCTATAGCATTCTATGCTATCCGTCAAACGTGTATGCCTCTGGGGATGTGTGTAAGCAGAATCATATACCTAGAAACAGCAACGCATTGTGAACCTCAGGAGAGGTGTGCTAGACAGCTGGGCGACAGGAAAGGTGAGTGGGAGAGAGCAAATACAGAATTTTAAGCAAATTTAGACCCAAGGAAACATAAGCCTTTAGATCAGAAAATAATAGTAAGAGAAAAGACAGACTTTGTGATGCTCCTGTCTAGAAAACCTTTCCCTTCCACAGTCTTCCCGGGCCATCACAACATGTGGCTTCCAAGGATTAAGGACTATGCAGAGTAAACACTGGGATTCCCTGACATCAGCACTTGTGTTTGTCATGTGAGTCCACAGCCAGTTTATTGCGACTAGAGCTAGGAAAGACTTACTGTCACAGTTCACCAACGGCAAGGTAATAATCTGATCAACATCTTCATTCTCAACATGAGCAATCGAGTTCCTGGACCTTACCAGGGGAAAATGCCTCTCTATGCAAAACTTCCTCTTTCCCATTTTTTTCTCCCAAGAGATGCACAAGGCATGGGAGCTCCCAGGGTCACCCTCATGGATTATTCATTATATATCCCAAGTTTTACAGATAAGCCAAGGATGGATAATAGTTTCCCAAAATGCTCAGTGACAAATCTACACCTGAATCCAGCTTTATCTCAAATACCAAGTCCAGAGCATTTACATTGAGCCACACATACTTAAATGATTATTTAAAGATATACTATGCTTAGCTGAGTCTTCTTAGTAAAGAAAAATAAGACTAACAGAAAGGAATGACAAAATCAGAATCACAAAGCCACAGCTGACCCTCACAACACTCTACTACAGTAACTTGTACCATCAAAACTTACATATGCTAGTTATGATAGTTACTATGCTAGTTACAGCTCCATTCTTTTAACTCATTGAATAGAGAGGTTTGTTCTAATAGTATTTGAGACAGGATATCAGGTCTGCATCTTGTACAATGAATAACTACTGAGACAACAATATGCAATGTATTAATTATTGAAAATGTATGAATAATCGGTTGTGAAACTATCTCATTGCTATTTGTTTGTCAATAAAAATATATTTTAAAAATAAAAAAGATAAAAACATAATACATTAACCATTGTTTCTCTAAGATAATCATTGTTATCTTGTTTTGAAATTTTTTTCTCTTTAAAATAGAAAATTAAAATAAGAAAACCCAAAAAAACAAAACTTACATATGTGAACTTCCCTAGAATACTATTCATAAGTTCTTGATTTTAGCCCATCAGAATGAATCACATCTTCCTGTGTTCTCCACATAAACACTTAGCATGCTGTTTGTCTCTTCAAGAGTGTTATTTCATTTTTTGTTGACCTAAAGGTTTGTGTTCTTTACTGAATTATGTGTAATTAATTATTTAATGGCTGTTTCTTCCTGTGCTGTGAGCCCTGGGAGGCCAAATTCGTCTCTCTGTCCTCCCTACACTAAGAAAGGATGTATAAATAAGACCAATGAGTAGGCTGATACAGTTATATCTTCAAGTGGCTCTTTTGTCTTTTTCAAGAAGATAATATTTTATACTCATTGAGAAACTGTAACTCAGAGCTCCGGAGCAGAATCCTAAGGTTTTGCCACTAAATATTTCTAAAATAGACGACTTAGGAGAGAACATGGAATTATTATTTAGTCATTAAAATTGATTTTACAATTAAAATATTAATTACATTAATTAATTTCAGAGTCATAGCCATCTTGTGAGATACAAATTTTTTGTGTCTTTTTGAGACAGGGTCTTGCTATGCAGTTCAGGCTGGCCTTGAGCTCACTTTGTAGCTCAGGCTTGTCTCAAACTCACAATAATCCGCCTGCCTTAGCTTCCCAAGTTCTGGGATTACAGATGCGGGCCACTATGCCTGGCATAATTTTTTTTTAATTTGAATTTAATTTTGTTCCATTGCTATCCAAAAAAGTAGCAATTCAAAGTGCTAAGGTGTCACCCTCACTTTTTAA
>NW_004524662.1:2721681-2729402 GCF_000260255.1 Octodon degus | reverse complement strand
AGTGATGCCTCGTAAGGGGGAGCAACTATATAATTGCTGTCTAGTATTTTTAATAAGTCATGGGCACTATTTTTAAGATCTGAAACAATTCAGATGGCAGTTTTCCTGGCCTAAAGTCTTTTGTATTCTCCAGTGATGACTCAAATAGAAACAGATATCAATGAATCAGATATAAAATGTAATTAACCTGGACCTTAATAAGTCTTGTCTAACATTTTCTTTTTCTTAGTACATGTTTGGAGCACACAGTGCTTACATCCCTTGTGTGGAGTTGGTGCATGTGCACAGCTCATCTTAACTCCTTCTTTCGTCCCCTTTCCTTCTACTTTCTTCTACTTCCATTCTATATTATATTATTCTATATAATTTTTTTATTTTTCTAATATAGTTTTAGCTCTAGCTGTAGTGGTACACACCTGTAATCCCAGCACTCAGGAGATTGAGGTAGGAGGATTGACATGAGTTTGAAGCTATCCCTGGCTACTTAGTGAGTTCAAGATCAGTCTGAACTATAGAGAGAGGTGCTAGCTCATAAAAAATAATAAAATATAATATAATTTTAGTGACAGTTCATGTCTGTAATCTCAGTAGTCCAAAAAGCTGAGAGTTGACAAATTAGCTAGACTGTCTTGAAATAAGAGATAAAATTCCATCTCTGACCCCCTTCCCTTTTGAGAAAGATTTATCTCCCTACTTCCTGTTATTTTTTATTTTACTTTTTATTGATATTTTGGGTTTGTCATAAAACAGCAAGCTTGTGATGCTTAAGCTTATGTGCCTGATTGATTTCACTGAAATTAGTCTCAAGTGCCTGTATTTTTCTACAAATGACTCAAGTTTACCCTTCCTCTGGACAAGTAGTACTCCATTGCGTGGAAACACCACCCTTCCTTTATCCATTCAGCTCTCGCTGTACAGAAGGGCTGCTTCCAGATGTAGCGGCCATGAACTGCGCACTGTGAACACAGGAGGCCCACATCACTGCGCTACGCTGTTGTTAACTCTCTCAGGAAGATACCTAGGGGACAAGTGGGCTCAAGTGGAATTGCCAGCTTTAGTTTTTTGAAGAATATCCACACAGATTTCTACAGGGTTTGTCCTGTCTTACATTCCCACTCACAGTGTAGAAGAGTTCCTTTTCCCCTGACAGACTTTCTAGCTTTCGTTAGTGTTGGTTTTCCTGATGGTGGCAACTCTTTATGGGGTAAGATAGAGTCTCAGTGCTGTTTCAATTTGCATTTCTGTCATGGCCACTGACATTGAGAATTTGTGTCGTTTTTGGCTATGTGTACTTCTATGAAGTGTCCATTGATGTCCTCTACCTGTGGTAGCAGGATCACCAGGGAGTCTACACAGTTGAAATAAAATATGCATTCTACTATGTAAGCATATATAATCTATATATATGATATCATATAGATTATATAATCTATATGATATCATATATATATATATATATATATATATATATAATCTCCTACACCCTGAGCATGCTAAGCAAGCATTTTACTACTAAGCTATACCCTCAATCTTTTAAAAAAATATTTTAATGTTGCTATAGAGTCTCTCTAAGTTGCTCATGTTGGCTTTGAACTTTTGTTCCTTCCCAGTGCTAGGCTCACAGGTATATACTACCAGCCCAGCTTCACTTGCTTTTCTTTTTCTTTTCTCTCCCCTTCTTCTTTCCTTTTCTTATCTTTTTACATTATTAGCAATTGAACCCAAGGCCTTAACAATGAGCTATATTCTCAGCCCTTTATTTATCATTTTTATCTCTTATTTCAAGACAGTCTAGCTAACTTGTCCAACCTCAGCTTTTTGGACTACTGGGATTACAGACATGAAATAGCACTAAAATTATATTTTATTTTATTATTTTTTATGAGCCAGTGTCTCTTTCTGTAGTTCAGGCTGATCTTGAGCTCACTAAGTAGCCAGGGATAGCTTCAAACTCATGTCAATCCTCCTGCCCCAGTCACCTGAGTGCTGGGATTACAGGTGTCCACCACTATGGCTAGAGCTAAAACTGTATTTTAAAAATAAAAAAATTATATAGAATAAAATGGTGGTTAAAAAATCAAATTGTATTATTCTTTTGATTTCCATCCCTTTGTGATACTAGTATCAGACAAGAGTAAGAAATAAGGTATTGTTTCCTAGTAATGAAGTTCCTCTGGACCATGAGTCCACTACATAACACTGATAGGACCTCAATGAAGTTGTTTAATTTTCCTTTATCTGAGTTTTTTCATCTACAGAATGGGGATCATATTAGCCTCTTGTAGCACTGTGATGATGAAATAAGGTAAGAGGTGTCATGTGCTCAGCCTTATGCTCAGTACAGAGGATGCACTCAAGCAGCATTCGCTTTAATTTTGTTGGTCCTGTGCCTTCTCATTGAGATCGTCACATGCAGTAGCTAAGCAACTGTTCAGGTCCTAATTCCGTGCAACTGAGGTAGGAAGAAGGAGAGGACAACTGAGTATTTATTCCTCAGCAAAGTGGGGCTAATGATACTTTTCCTCTACTGTCGTGGTTACTTTCCTCTTGTTGCTCAGACACAGTACCTGCTGCTCAAAATTAAGAGAGGACAGGTCTATTTGGCTCACACTGTGGAGGTTTCAGTCCATCATCAGTGGGCTCCAAGGCAAGGGCAACATTTTAAGGCAGCAGAAGACAGCAAGAACAAATGGCGAAGGAAGGCAAGCCTCTTTTCCTCCCTCATACTGTAAGCAGGCTATCCCGGCCAGGCTAGGTATGGCATTCCGCCATCTCTGTGCCCTCCTCTTGCACAAGCTGAGGATGTCTACAAAGCGAGGACCCCAGCTCTATGCGGAGACACTTAGTTAATCTTCTAACACTATGTATCAACCATTGCATTTACTCTTCCTCACACTTAAGGTAATCCACACTTTTTAAAGATGTTTTAGGAAAGAGAAAAAGGAAGAACTGATGTCTGGCTCCTTTCTTGACACTGGTATGATAGGAAAATTGTGAGCATTTTACCAGGCAGTGTTCAGTGTCCCTTGGCAACTGAACGCTATTTCCTGTCATTTTCTCATCTGTCTTCAAGCCTCCAAATCTGCTGACAAATTGCAGCATACGTAGTTTAAGAGAGATGGCACTTACTAAAATACTGAATAAAATTAATAGGGAGAAAGCAGCAAATACAATTTATAAGAAAAATATTAACAGCTTGGAATTTGATAAAATCTGGCAGTTGTTTCATCCATATTTCATTTTATATCATATAGTAAGGACATGGGACTACATCTGGATGAAACAGGTTACAGGCTCACAGACTAAGCTGACCAGCACCTGGGGCTTCTCAGAGGTTCTTCAGCTCCATGATCAAGTGGTATCATTACCTTTTTTGCACAACATGCAAGTGGTTCCTCTGAAAAATCCTGAAACCACTGAAGAACAAACTCAGGCACCTTTTCCCCTATAAGAGATCTACATATTCTGGACCACCAATTAACACATCTAAATTTTGCCTAACATCAAATACAGTCTGATTTAGCCCTTTGTATATTCTTCCTCTTCTCAAAAGAAACCACATTGGGGCCGGGGAGATGGCTCAGTAGGATAAGTGCTTGACTGGCAAATGCAAGGATCTGAGTTCAATCCCCAGTTCCGTTAAAAAAAATAAAATAAAGAAACCACATTAATGGTTATGTATGGCCATAAGGACCGTTTACTTTTACAATTAAGAACCTTTCCAGAAGAAAAAGTGTAATGTCATTGAAAGTTCCTTGTCAACCAAGTGTTATGATTGAAATTAAAAATTTGAATCATATATTCTATTTACATCAATGATTCCAATTTAAAGTCAAATTAATTGGCTTATTTTTCCCTGAACTTTCAGATGTGTTCTTTGGAGCCATATGGGATAGTTCATTGATATGTTCCTTCATCAAAATTTTATTGACTGCCTTGTATGAGCAAAGCACATAGGTTACAGAGCAGATGCAAGAGACATTGGCTCTTCTATCCATGGGGCTCAGAACTCACCAGGGAAAAGACAGTCCAACCACAGGGGATGACTTTTCTCTGCCAGTCTATATTATAAACTGAGAAACTTGTTGCTGTGTTTCTTTGACAGAGTAAGTTGAACATCTTTTCTACATGAGACTGGTCTTCAAATATTTGAGAATTTGCATCATATTTTCTAAATCTTCTGCTTTCTATTAACTGTCCTGGTCAATAATCCATTCCCATAATTTAGTTTAGGGTCTTTTGCACTTTTTTGTGTGTACCCTCTGCAATATACTCCCAGTATCATCCTGTCTACTAACGTGTAAAGGGCCAGAAAAAGACATATTCTTACCTCACTGATAAAGAATAATCATCTTGGAGCCTGTTAGATAGCTCACCAGACTGGGTGTCTGCTGAGGCAAATGCAGGGACCAGGGTTCGATTCCCAGCACCACATGCCATGCAGGCCCCGCACCCAGGAGCACTGAGTGGGCCACTGAGTCAGGGTGTGATAGTGCACACCTGTAGTCCCAGTACTGGGGAGGCTGAAAACAGGAAGATCACTATGAGTCCGAGGTACATAGTGAAACCCTGTACCAAAAACATTTTTTTTAAAAAAGGAATAATCATCTTTATGTCAGATACCTCATATCTTTTAACACAAACTAATAACATTAATATTCTAGGCTTATATTGAGCTTAAATTGTAGGCTTGAGCTTATTTAGTCTATATTCTCAAATCAAACACTATCTTTATACATTGATGTAATTGTTTTGTTCTGAGTGTAGAATTTTTTATGTACCTATATATTGATTATGTCCATCATAGTCAATTATGCCTGCTCATTAAGATTTTTTAATATTAATTGCATCCTTCTATCAGTTTCTTATCTTTTCTTATATCATGTTTTCCACAAATGTAAGAGAACACCGACATACTCTCATTAACCCCCAAACCACCCTTTGGTGTTCATGGGCACCATAGCACTTTGGGTCAAGCCCTACTCCAACCTTCTGTTATTGGCATGCTACTACTATATTTACATGTTTCTTCCCTCACAAAGCTTAGCTCTCTAAGAGAAATGGCTTATCTATATTTGTATCTCCTGGACTAAGCCCAGTTCTCTCAAAGAAAAACTTTATTTTAGAGGATTAATAAATGAGTCATTCAATCCATTATATTAACCATAATATATTCACCCCAAGGTTACCATAAAAGATATGTGAGTTCTCTCAGCTGGATCAATCAGCTCCAGTAATCTGCCAAAGTGGCAAACACAAAGGGGGCAAGGAGGGTCATCAATTATGTCTTCTAGACCTTTTAGGAAACATGAGGCTTTTCCTTTGGTCACATGTATGTGAATCTGCAGGAAAGGCGATATTATAGAGAGTAAGGGAGTGGATACTGTTCAAAAAGGAAGTTCCCTAGGAAACTGGAAGAGCCTACAGTGTTACGTTGTTGCAAATCAGCAGATTGTGGACAATATTTTTGCTGGGTAAATGAATGTCTATATTGAGCATGTGAAACACTCAAAATTGAAATAGTTTCTTGAAATATATAAGGAAAATCAACAGAAAAAGTAGGAAATCCAAGAGAAAGTTACCTGGGTTCGACAGATGCAGCAGCCTGGTCTGCCCAGCAAAGTGTACTTTGTTTCTTTGTTTTTTTGATTTTTGAGATACCAGAGATTGAACTCAGGACCTTTGCTTGCCAGGCAGGTGTTTATGCCGCTGAGCTATATCCGTGGACCTGCAAAGTGTATTTTGTAAGAATTAATAGGAAGTAGCCTAAGCCTCTGAAACCTATCCCCTATGAATTTGTGGCATAGTAGATGTAACAAATGAAAGACTAAATGGTAAACAAACAAACAAAAGGACAAAGAAACATTTTACTGAAGTGTATGTAAGCTATACTAGCTCTATTACTTTTTTTCTTTTCAAATTTAGTATTTATTTATTTGCAGTTAATGTCTCAATTTACATACACATTACTGTTCATTGGGAGTACTATAGCTTTTTTTCTCCAAAATTTTATTGAGATATAAGTAGCAATGAGACAGTTTCAAATCAAATTGGTAGGACAGTTCCAATAATTAACACATTACATACTGCCTTACTAGTGGTTATTTGTTGTACAAGATACAGACATGATATCCAATTTACAAACAATATTAAAACAAATCCCTCTATTCCTTGAATTAAGAGAATGTAGCAATATATCTATCCTAACCATTCTGAATTCACAGATACAAAATAGACATTCATCTATATACCTGGTTTTTGTTTAGTTCCATCATTTAAATATTATAGCTGTGTGAACTCAGCAAAATATTCTAAGAGTCCAGTAATCCATAACAGTATTGGGTCTTCCATTTGACTGGCAATGTCAGAAGTTGTTGACCTGAGTCCCCTACAGTTCAACATAACAACATGGCTTTATTTCTTGTACTTCGTTTTTATACTTTTCTGCTGAATGGTTAAGACCAAGATAAAGCAAGACCTATGTAACAAGAATTGTAGCTTTTGGATCTGATAAGGTCAGTGAAATCCCCTCAGGATTTATCCTGAGACTCTGTAACTCAGATTGTAGATCCTTTGTCCGTGTCAGCCATGTGGATGAGTCATGGCCATTGCTTGGCCAATTTGCTCTCTGTGGAAGCCTGAGAGAATGTTTTCTCTCCATGTGACTGTCCTTAGGCACACTCTGCATCATCGATCACTTTCCTCTTTGGCCCTACAATCTCTTTGATCAGAAAATTTGGGACACAACTGAGTTACATGATGTTAGAGTACAAGTTCTCATATGTCCTGAGTCTTAATTGACCTTGGAAGGCTAGAGCCAAAATGTTGGCTTTCCTTGCTGCCCTCCTTTTTCTCTAATTTTTGGTCTGCAAACTTAGGTTGTTAATCCTCCAGAAGAGAAGCTTATTGTTATTACCATATAACAGGCTGTTGAGCTTAACTTCACTCTCTGTCTGATATCAAACATTCTTTTGAATTAGGCATGCATTAGGCATAACATGGAACATGTATTTTTCATAAAGTATTGATATGTTAAACTTTAAGTCCCTACAGAATATGAAAAAAATTTAAATTAAAATATGTTTTAAAAATAGGAATAAATAATTATATATGTTTACACCTAAGTCCAAAGATCTAACCATACACAACATTGTTGCAGGAAAGTCCCAGAACACTCCTTTTCCTGCCTCCTGCCTTCATTCACCACCTGCTTCCTTTTTAAACAAACATCTACCTGAGAGACAGCACAGCAGCAACTAGCATGTCATGACAAGCAGCACATATTCAGAAGACCAGAATAACAGGCACTCCAAGCATGACCTTACTATTACATATTGCTATCTTCAGAGCAGATGCTTAGTTCACAAGTGTCAGTATATATAGTTAGTCAGGGTGAGAGAATCATCGCAATTAACTGTTAGATTCGAAAACCTGAAGATTCTCAGGATCATTGCCTTACCCATCTTGTATATATAACTGTATGGCTTGCCTCTGTCATGTTTCCTAGCTCTTCTCCTTGCTCTGTCTTCATTGTCTAGTCCTCAAGTTCTTGCTTTCCTTTTACTTGTGTTATACCTTTCTATTTGTATTTCTTTTTTTGAGTTCTTATACTAGGGAAAATATACAATATTTACACATGTGTGTCTGGTTTACTTCACTTGTGAGTATATCTTCAAGTGGCATCCACTTATATATAAAGGCTTCAAATTTATCATTCTTTA
>NW_004524662.1:2719913-2720816 GCF_000260255.1 Octodon degus | reverse complement strand
CTTTGTCAAAGATAAGGTGGCTAAGCATGTTCGTAGGTGCTTCAGCATCTTCTAATCTATTCCATTGATCCTCAGGTCTATTTTGTTGCCGGTACCATGATAACTTTATCACAATAGCCTTGTAGTATAATTTCAAGTCAGGAATTGTAATGCCTCCTGCCTTGTCTTTATATTTCAGGATTGCCTTTGCCATTCTAGGTCTTTTCTGGTTCCAAATAAATTTTAGGAATGATTTCTCTGGCTCTGTGAGGTATGCCAGTGGTAGTCTGGTAGGGATTGCATTAAATCTGTACAGCAATTTTGGGAATATGGCCATCTTCACGATGTAGCTTCTTCCTATCCAGGAGCATGGAATATCTTTCTATTTTCTGAAATCCTATACGATCTCTTTTTTAAGAGTACTGTAATTTTCCTTGAAAAGGTCTTTGACTTCTTTAGTTAGAATAATACCAAGGTATTTCATTTTCCTCAGTGTTGTTGCAAAAGGTATTGTTTTTATAATTTCCTTCTCAGTGTGTTTGTTATCTGTGTAGACGAATGCTAATGACTTTTGGGTATTGACTTTATAACCTGCTATGCTACTGAATTTCTGTATTAATTCTAGTAGCTTCTTGGTGAAGTTTTTTGGGTCTTCCAAGTGAAGTATCATGTCATCTGCAAATAATGATAATTTACCTTTTTCTTTACCTATGCTTATTCCTTTTCTTTCTCTTGTCTAATGGCTCTACCTAATGATTCCAAAACTATATTGAATAGTAGTGGTGATAGAGGATATCCTTGTCTTGTACTAGATCTAAGAGTAAAGGATTTCAGTTTTTCCCCATTTAGAATTATGTTAGCCATTGGCTTTTCTTAAATGACTTTTACCAGATTGAAGTAGAGGCCATCTATTCCAATTTTCTG
>NW_004524662.1:2718041-2718713 GCF_000260255.1 Octodon degus | reverse complement strand
TCCAGTTTCATTGCACTGTAGTCAGATAATATGCATGGGATAATTTCTGTTTTCTTGCATATATTTAAGCATGACCTCTTGACCAGTATGTGGTCTATTTTAGAAAATGACCCACGTGCAGCTGAGAAAAATGTGTATTCAGCTGTGTTTGGGTGGAACACTTAGTACATGTTCACCAAGTCCATTTGTTTCAAGCTCTGGTTCAGTTTTGTTACTTCTTTGCTAATTTTTTGTCTGGTTGACCTATTGTTTTGGGATAATGGGGTGTTAAGGTCTCCTGTTAAGATTGTAGTATTGGATATTAGATTTTTCGTGTCTGTTAAGATTTGCTTTACATAGTTGGGTGCTCCCATGTTTGGTGCATACATATTTATGAGTGTTACCTCTTTCTCTTGAATTTTCCCCTAACCAGTATATAGTAGCCTTCTTTATTTCACTTGATCATTCTTGGTTTGAAGTTGAGACTGTCTGACAATAGGATTGCTACCCCTGCTTTTTTCTGAAGTGCTTGGGCGTGTAATATTGTTTTCCATCCTTTGATTTTCAGCCTATGAATGTCTTTATGAGTTAAATGTGTTTCTTGTATACAGCATATTGTTGGATTTTGTTTCCTACGTCACTGTGCCAGTCTGTTTCTCTTAATTGGTGAATTGAGTCCATTTATATTGATGG
>NW_004524662.1:2713249-2717516 GCF_000260255.1 Octodon degus | reverse complement strand
CTGGCTTTCAGTATATTATTCTTGTGCTGGTTTTCTGAGATCTTGACTATTATATGTTTCAGTGTGTTTTCAATTGGGTTCAGGTTACTTGGCATTCTGTATGCTTCGGTTACCTTAATTTCAGATTGTTTCCTCATATTTGCGAAGTTTTCTGCTTTTACTTCTGCCTGTATTTTTTTAAATGTCATTTATCCTGACTCCTTCTTTCTCATTGATAGCTATTAGTCTCAAATTGTTTATGTTGGCATCATCTTGCAATTGATGAATTATTTTTTCCTGCATCCTAGTTGTTTTTAAAAGATCTTTTCTTACCTTTAAACTCTGTGGTCACTTTCACTCAAACAGTTTTGCAAGCTTGTGATTGAGATTTTAAGTTCTGTGGAGGACCACCTGAGCAATTCTCCTTGAAAGAAGAGCTACTGCCTCCATTTTGCCTAAGCCTGACTCTATTTACTCATATTGTTCTGTACAGAGCTGGCTAGGACTTCTGTTTATCGTTCAGTTGGCCTTAAGCAATGTATATTGATCTAGCTGAGTTGCTGGTGATAGTCTTTGTAGGTGGCGTGTGTGTTGTCCTGGTAACCTATACCTGCTGCTCTTTAATGTGAGCTGGGTGGAGACAAGATGGTAGAGGTAATGTTCCATGCCGCCAGCTGGGATAGAGCCTCAAGATAGAGGCTATGACTTCCTGGGGCCTGAAAGATTACATCAAAGCTGAAGCACCAGACTTACCAAAACATTAGATACTATATAATGCAGATTACTCTATCTTCATATCCTCTCTGCATATGGCCGAGGTAAATTTAGGCCACCCACCTAGCTCAGCTCACAATGGTCACCTACTTCCCACAGTTCTCAGTCAATTCTCCTCAAGCCACTCCCCCACTGAATAAAACCAGATGAGGGGTCACTCTCTTTGTTCCAGAAAGCCATCTTCATGGCTGGACTTGGAGTTTTTTGACTCCCTGATGATTGAAATATAATTTAGTGTCTTTATTTTCGTGGTGGGTTGCATTGTAAGTGGTAGATTGGAATCAACTTGATGGGATTCCAATAATGTAACTTTGGGATTATAAATATTGGCTTCTTGGACCAAGACAAAGACCTGGAAGTGTCTCCTATAAAGTTCCTCTATATCTCTTTGACTCTGTTTCATGCGATCTATTTCTTTCCTATATTGCTCATTCAAGGAATCCATTTTTCTAATCTCCTCTATTATTTTTTATCAATGTCTTCTTTAGAAGCAGTTATAAATTCTTTTACTGCAGAGTTTTTTTCAGATTGGGGTTCCTCTCTATGTTTCTGTATTTGATTCTTTACTTTATATGCTGTGAGTTCAGAGAATTCTTTTTCTATTTCAGAAAATAATTCCGCTCTGAGTTCCTCTATAACTTTCTGCTGTTGCTTATTTACTTTCGATGCTATTAATTCATACATTTCAGCAGAGCTAGTGTCCTCTGCACTTGTTCTGGGTGGGCACTGGGTTTCCTTCATATGTTTCTGCATTTGATTCTTTACAGCAGATGCTATTAATTCAGGGATTTATTTTTTTATTTCCAATCTGAGTTCCTCTATACCTTTCTGCAGCTATTTCTTTATTTCAGAAGCTGCTGATTCATTGATTTCAGCTGTGTGATTCCCAATTTATTCTGTGTTAGTGTCCTCTGCACTTGTTATGGGTGGGCTTAGGGTCTGAGATTGCATTTTACTCCTTCTCATTGTCATTTTGTATAGCACTGTCTTCTGACCTTTGTTGTAGAGCCTTGGTGCAGTTATAACCTTAGCACCTACTGAAATTCAGGTGCAGATCTTCAAGGTTTGAATTTATCCAGTTGCGCCTGGCTTGGGTCTGGCTGCTGTGCTCAGCTTCTTCCTGTTGCCACCCTTGGGAGTGAAGCTGTTGTGCCCCTCTGGCTCCTGGACTAGCTGGGTGGTTTTATCCCCTACTCTCTCTGCAGGTACTGCAGCTGCAGAGTTTCACCCCAGGCCTGTATGCCAGGCCTGACCTGAATCTGAAGGGGACAAGGTGGAGTAGGGGGGAGAGGTAGTTCCCCACACACTCACCGGGCCTGGGTTATGACTGCATGTAGGGGTCCCCAGAACGCGGCAGAATTTCTCACTCGGTGGACATGAGGGGGGCTGCGGAGTGGTGGTAGGGGTTTCAAGGGGGTGTAAGAGTGTCTCACCCATGCTGCTCCTGGGCTTGGACTGGACAGTTCCCACAGGCACAAGGTAGCTGGAAGCTCTCCCACACACTCCCCTGGCCTGGGCTTGGGCTCTCTACTACTTTCCATTTTGGGTAAATGTCACTATTTCTCTGAGCCTCAGAATTCCCATATGTAACCCAGTGAAGTTTATCAAGATTACTAAAAGAAATGGTATGTGTAAATGTGCTTCACAAAACTGCAAACTGTACAAATGCGAAGTATAACAATGTCCTTGGGGGGGGGCGGGGAGATGGCTCAGTAGAATAAGAGATTCCTTGGCAAGCGTAAGGGCCTGAGTTCAATCCCCATTTCAGCCAAAAACAAAGAATGTCCTCATTTTTCATAGCGTTACCAAAAAAAGCAAGTTAAGTGTACTGACTTTGCAAAGGCTTATGGTTTGTGGCTTCCATTCAGGGGCAGAGAGTGAGTCCTCTGGAAAGGGTGGTAGAAGAAAGTGAAAGCAGTGAAGGCAGGAACCAAATCCAGCACAACACTCAGCAGCCCCTCAAGGCATGCTTGTTGCTTCAGGCTGAATGTAAATTGCTCCCCAAAGGCAAGTTGATGGGCTTTGAGGAAGAGACTGAATCAGGAAGCTGCTGACCTCATTGGTGAATATAAGAGTTCACAGCTATTAGCTGAGGCCTAGTTGGAGGACATAGACCATGAGGGGCAGAATCTTGGGATGATATTTGCCCTCCTGCCCCTCTTCCCTGCTGCAAAGCAAGCCACTTCACTCTAACATATATTTTCCAGCGTGATGTTCTTTTGCCTCGCCATAGACCCAGAAGTAATGCAGACAAGTGACTATGGGCTAAAATCTCTGAAAACTTGAGCCAAACCAAACCCTTTCTGCTTTCAGATCTTGGATGGGGTATTTTGTCACAGCAAGGAAAAGCTGACTAACACATCTGTTATGTAAGGCCGTTGCTCTTGACTGGTGTTCTCCCAGTTCCATGTTGGAGGAGTCTGGACAGGGTCTCTCAAATATCTTTGTTTAGGGACAGCCAGATACCTCAGTGGATTAAAGTGCCTGTTCAGGCAGGTGCAGGGGCCAGGGTTTGATCCCCAGCATGCCTGGCTGGCCCTGTTCCCCAGGGCATGCTGAGATGGCAACTGAAACTGGGAGTGGTGGGGTGCACCTGTAATCCCAGTGTTTAGGAAGCTGAAAATGGGAGGATCACTAAGAGTCCAATCTGTGTAGTGAGAAACTGTAGACCCTGTACTAAATATAAAGATAAGTAAATAAATAAGTACCCATGGAACATCCTCATTAGGTCATTAAAGACTCACACCATCTCATAAAGGAAGAAAGCCACAGACAATCAGAGAGGCGACCCTGCCCTGCTGGTTGGGTACTAGCTTGTGCGGGGTTTTCTCTGTTGCAACAGGACATCACTGTGAGAAGTGAGCTGCCCACTACTGTTTTGGGGCACCTTTGTTCCTGGGTCTGAGCACTCTCCTACCTTTCAATATTCTCAGCTTCACGACATTCTAAGGAGAGACCATACCATGTAAGGTGATTCATCCAAATAAGAGACAGGTCCCCAGCCCTGTGGCTTCAGAAACTTGAAAGCTGGGCTTCATCTTGGCAGGGGAATCCACTTCCCTTGCACTGTCCCTCTTCTTTAATTCTAAAGAAGATAGTAACATTTTGAGAACATTTAAGGATAGAAAAGAAAAATCTGCCTTTGCTCATAGGAAACAGCTAGCCTATAGAGAAACCCAAGCCATAGGCAGTATCTTATAATCCAAATGGTCCAGCTTGTTATTGGAACCTTAACCTCTTTGTCACTATATCCCCAGCACCTAGTACAGTACCCAACACACAGCAGGATCTCAAAAAATGTGTGTTGGGTACATGAGTGTGCCATTTTACACTATTTATGGCCTCTTCGCTAGATATTTAAATAGGCAACATGTCACCTTTTCATTGCTCAGAGGTTCCAGTTGATGTCCATCAGCCCCATTGGTTTTTTGTTGTTGTTGTTGGAAACTTTCTTTCCATAATTTTATTAAGAAACAAATAGCAATGAGACAGTTTCAAACCAAATTGGACCAAA
>NW_004524662.1:2672923-2712459 GCF_000260255.1 Octodon degus | reverse complement strand
CTCTAATTTTGGTCTGAAAACTTAGATTGCTAACCCTCCAGAAGAGTAGCTTATTGTTATTACCATACAACCTAGGCTATTAAGCTTAACCTCACTATCTGTCTGCATATCAAACATCTTAGGCATAACATGGAACAGATATTTTTAGATGACTTGGTTTCTAGTGCACAATAGACACGTGACGGAATTCACACACAATGATCACCTATGTGCCCAGGACAGATCTAAAAACTTCAAATGAAAACTCAACAGGATTTCGTGGTTGATCATATGTGGGAGCTTACAGAATTAGAAAGGGCTTTGAGTGCCTACTGACTTCTTGACTTTATCAAATGCTACATGAATTGGTCAAGAAAAGTAAAGCCCTTCCCCAAGAAGCAAGTAAAAGAGTTTTTACAAAGAAATGGAAAGAATAAGAGATTGTGAGCAAAATGATAATAGATTTTAAAATGCAAACAGGGTAAATGACTAGAGATTCTGTTTCCAGCAGATCTTAGACATGACAAGGATGTATAGCAGATAGGACTGCTGTCCTGGGCTTAAAGATGTGCTTGCTAGATGTGGTCCTATTTGGACACTGGTGGACTCAGTCAGATAAGAATGCCTGCTGAGGTTCAGACTGAGCCCCATTGTTTTTGAACCTGTTGCAAGGCTACCTCATGGTAAGGAACCCAAGAGAGAGCAGAGCTGCTCCCCTTGTGTCCAGGGACAACAGGAAAGACAGAGGAAGAGAATGGAACTCTCAGGTCCTTTTCAAGTGAGCATCTCCACTGATCCAAAGCCTTCTAGTGGGTTCCATCCTCCAAGTTTCTATTTCTTATGCTCATCAGTCTTTGGGAAACATTTAAGATCAAAGCTACAGGAAGCAGCCATGCCTCCCCAGGCTGGCCTCAGCACAGGGGAGAGTTACACAGTGGCTTGTCAGATAACTGGACAGGAGGGCCTGGCTCTTGAATTCCATCTCTGTGTGTGTGTGTGTGTGTGTGTGTGTGTGTGTGTGTGTGTGGCCAGCTCAGCCCACCAGGGGGCGGGGCTGGCTGGCATGTGGTGCTGGGGGATTGAACCGCGGTCCCTGTGTTTAGCTAAGCTTGTTCTAAATAGGTGCTTTAGACCACTGAGCCATCTCACCATCCCTTGAATTCCATCTTGAGACAGCCATTAGCTGGTTGTACTAGGGTGGGCTTGCAACAACTACCAGTGTAGAAGGAAAAATGACTTGTCGCTCTGCCGTTGCTCCATTCAGATGGGAGGTGCTCAGCAGAAGAGAAGCCCAGAGCCTCAGAAGGAGCCACGGATGAAGCCAGGGGAGGGAACCCAGGAGTGGGTGCCCCCCTCCCTACATTAGGGCTGGGTCGTAATTAGCATCAGGAACCTAACTCTGAAAACTTCTTTCTGTATGTCTGAGGAAGCTGTGGTTTTATTTCTGCTCCTTGACTTCATTTCTTGTTCCAAACATTCTCAAGCCTTGCTGGCATAAAGAAAAAGTTCCATCTTATCCAGTGGCGGTGCAGAGAAATGCTCGAAGTGTCTGGGGTTGAGAGTAGGTGACCACAGACAGGCTGGCTCTGCTCCTTGGATGAGCCCAAAGGGGTCTCTCTGCTCCTGCAGCCTCTCTCCCGGAACCGGCCTCCGGAGGGATCTACAGGCGACATGACATCGCCTCCCCTCACTCCCACCCCCTTCCCTGTGAGTCACCTCCTATTCTTCTCTGAAGCCTCAGGGACCTGAAGGCAGTCAAAGATCTCAGGAAAGTTCCGTTAGTAAGTGGAAAAAAAAAAAAAAAAAAAAAAAAACTGCGGCATTGTGCAGGCAGCGAGCCCTTCCATTCCTTCTTCACAAGGTTGGACACTAGAGAGCTCCGGAGGTGCGCTGCGTGCGTGTGCCCAGCTCATCCCAGGGTGCTGAGATCTTCCTCTTAGTACTGGGAAGAATATTGAGCATGCCCTTAGTAATTGATCACAGGGAGTTCTAAACGCATTGGGAGGCGTTACTCTGCGAAGTCGATGCGGACAGGGCTTTGGCTCTAACCCGAAGACGCTGCTGGGCAACCTCGCGCTCTGCGAGGTTTCGCCGAGAGATGGCGCCACAGCCCTTCGCTGAGCCTGGGCGGAATGCGGTCCACCATCCTAAGGGCAAAGCTCAGCAACCCGGGGGTCCAGGCCTGGGGCGGACACCTGAGCTGCAGCTCGCCACCGGTGGCGACCTTGGCATCCAGCGGTCCCTCGTACTCCCACTCCGACTTCCCTCCAGCGCCCCACCTGCTTCCAAGCCCCAGGCCCCTCTGGGAGAGGACACAGGAGCTGCGGGGCTGTGGCTGCTTTAGGTGCCTTGGTGGGAACGCCCAGGTTAGGGACTTGGATGGTGATCTGCGGGAGATGAAAGGTGAGCTGGGAGTCAGTTTTCCCCTAAGGCATCGTTCGCCTGGGGGACTCCTAACTGCATTCTGGTGGCCAGCAAACTCAGTGTCAAGACCTGGAAGGGTAGCTCAGTGGCGGAGCACTTGCCCAGCAGGAGGAAGAGAGGAATATATTAGGGATTAGGAGTGAGCCGGTCTTTGAGTCCTGGGGAGGTCTGTGGGTTTTCCATCTCTGGGAGGTGGTGTGGGTCCGGGTGGCCCCGCTTGTAGCGCCGGTTGGGTAGGGGTGTGTTGCCCCAGAAGCGCTATGGGTGGCCTCGCACTTTCCGCAGCGGACTGCAGGGGCTCAGCCAAAACTCCATTCTCTGTGCTGCAGGTCCTTCGGAGGCAGGCATCAGGGTCTAGAGCTCCCCAGGATTCGACCCGGAGGCAGAGGATACACCAGGATTCCTATTCCGAGCGCAGGACCCTGATCCCGGAAGGAGCAAATCCCAAAAGTGCTGGAGTGAGTTCCTAGAGATCCAGGAGAGGGCGGTGTTCACCAGCCCCTTCCTCCGGAGCAACCTGCGAATTGGGGATGTCAGGGAGAGGGGAATCTGCTTGTGCGGGAAAGGAATAATCAGGATCCCAAGGCTTCCTTGGGGGAGGGAGGCTCGCTGATCCTAGGCCCGCTCTTACGCTCCCTCCCTAGTGGGACGACTGCTCGAGACCAGCTTTCTGGTTTTGGTTCTCCAGTTCTTCCCACCAGCCACTCTGGTAGCTCCTTCGTTCGCAGGGGACCCGGCTTCCCCATCCTCCACCTGAAGGAGGGCAGCTATTCCAAGCCTCCCAAAGGCGGAAGCTTCGTTGTATATGGTTTGTAAGTATCACTCTCTCCATCCAAACCGGGGGGACGTGATTCTCGGCTTCATTTCCACCTAGTAGTTGGCAAGGACAAGGCGGCGCTGGTGTTTGCGGACCTGAGAGCTGCCGTGTAAGATGCACACTTGTCCTCCGTCGGGCTTTCCGGCCCTGGAGAACGTTCTGGGAAAGTGTTAGGAGACAATCCAACAAACAAGGGCCCCATGCCAACCCCTGCCCCATACTACCTTAGGAAAAGTCACATTAGACGGAATTTGAGGCCTCCTAAATCATTAAAATCCTCTGGTCAGTTCCAAGAGTCTTAAGCACTGTAATTTATTTTGTCTTTGAGACCATTATCCGTCCCTAAGTGCCTAATTACTTAATGGGCGTCCTCTTGGGTATCCAGGTCGTGTAGCATTCAAACACGTGTGTCTGCAGCCAACTATTGGCAACTCTCCTACTGTCGTTTTTCAGCTAAAAACCCAACAAGATTTCAAAACTAAGAATTCTTACCCCCTATTCTTAAGAATTTAGTGAATAAATAATTGCCGTAGAGGGTCCACATTAAGGACTTAGGGCGGGTGTGGAAGGGGCTCCTGAGTGAAGCCAACGGCGCGGCATGGCTTTACTACGCGCAGAAGCATTCAGACACATGGCGGCCCTTTCACAATAAAACTTTATTGATGATCGTTTGAAAGTTATGGCAAGTCCAAGGTTATAAAACTTGTCATAAAATGCCAAGCAGTCATTAGTTTACCTGACCTCATTTCAATATAAACTTCCACAAAACGTTTTATTTTGTTCCTTCCTATAAGTGAAGAAAAGAAGTTGAGGTGGTTAAACACAGCAGTCCATTATTGAGAGACTAAGACCAGCGTTTTGACATTTTGACCTTTGTGTCTGCAGATAAACAGTGACACTTATGTTCCATTTGTTTTTATAAATATGATCATAGAAATGAAAATAGTAATAACCTGTCAATTTCTATGACATAACCTGAGTTCACAAATGGATGTGGAGCTCTTCTTCCTTGGAAGATTTGTGATTTACCTCTACGATTTGTTAAAAAGTAGTTGTTCTCAGCCAGGCATTAGAAACCTAAGAGGCAGTGACTACACATTATTTACTGTGTGACCTGAAGAGTGAATTGTTTCAATTGGTATTTAGAAGTATTGTGAGGTCAGATGAATAACCAACAACCTTCTACTCTCAACCAGGAGTTTAGGGTTGTTGGGTTTTTTGTTTTTGTTTTTGTTTTTGTTTTTGGCTGAACTGGGGATTGAATTTATGGCCTTGCACTTGCCAGGGAAGCGCTTATTCCACTGAGCCATCTCCCCAGCCCTCAACGAGGAGTTTAAAGGAAGGTGTTACCCTAGCAAGACTGACACTTAGAACTATCCTACAGAAAATCATCCAAACTGACATTCCAAGACATATTTAGGAGGTTAACTAGTCCAAACTCTAATGCCAAATGGCCATTGTTTATGGTAAGGCTAATTGTCTGTGTGGACTTAAGTCACGGTTCAGAGAACCAGCCAGCTACAGAATACTGAATACAGAACAGCTTTTCATCTTTCAAGATCCAGGTTGGATTGGCTGAAGCCCGTATTTCCTTAAAACTGTAATAACTAAGGTCAATCTTACCTGCTTTTAGGGCAAAGGGATTTGTGAGCCAAGTACAGATGGCAAGGTTGACCTTGCGTTAGCTGCATGCTAGTTTTTCCCAAACATAAAGGTCTGGATATACTTTTCATGGATTGTTTAAAATATAAAATCCAAGATAGATCCAGGCATATATACATTTATGGTGGTTTAGGAGTCTAAATGAAGAAAGCTAACTGCTTTATGACCTCACTGGAACTCATCGTGGTAATGTTATGCTTAGTTTCCTGGTATGCCTTAAAATATTTCAGGGATTTCATGGAATTTTAACTAGAAAAGAACATTTAAAAATCAAAATCTTATGTAAAATGCTACTTTCCTCTACAGAATATATATATATATAGAGAGAGAGAGAGAGAGAGAGAGAGAGAGAGAGTTTTTGCTAGAGAGGAAAATAGCGTCTCAGAGAAAGAGATAAAGATAGGATGACCTGCTAAAAAGGGAAAGCTTTCCTGGTATCCATGCACTCCCCTGTTGGTGAGTACAGATTGCAATCACTTGAGTTAGCATTTTATACTCCCAGGTTCTTCTTACGCACAAGTGATGCCATACACCAAAGGAAAGATTGTGTGTTTTCCTCAAGTGGTATTGATTTCCACGAAGGACAAGAAAACACCCATGGGAGTACAAGTAGACTTTAGGCTGAATATAGTACCTTTATCAGATTTTAAAAAGTAAATAAGGAATCTAAGAGTAGTCCTTTGAGCTTGGAACATTTCTGAAGAGCTCATACAGTGGGTTAACTTCAGACAGAAGTTGGCAAATTGACCTTACAGAGTCCATTAAAACATTTATTATGATACAAATCCATTTAATACATGTTACAGGATTAACAGGGGTGAATTTAATTTATTGTGTCTATATCCCTCTGCTGTTAATCTCAGCATCCATTTTGCTTTTCCTAGATGCCCGCAGGGGACTGATGTAGAGAAGAAATAGGTCATCATTTGAATCTGTGGGACAAAGTATCTCCCTCAGCCTTCACCATCATTCTTTTCAAATAACTCTTCTTCATCTGAGAAATGCTGTTTAGATTCATTATATTGATTGCTACCATTGTCATATTAAAGGATCACAAATGATCGCCCTTTAGCTCTACTTATGCATTATATTTATAGGAAGACTTGGTTACCAAGAGGGGTTCATTTAGATTAATTTTTCTTAACTCTCTGCTTACTAGATTTTGGGGTAGGTGTAAAGAATACCTCAATAATTTCTAAAATGGTTTTCATGTCAAAAGAATAGCAAAAGCACATCATGTAACACTTTCTTGTATTTTGTTCAGAGGCAGTAGAGAATGTTCATGAAATACTGTACTCCTTCAATTTTCATCCATATTTATTTTGTTGGGTCATCAGGTTGGTTAAGGCTTAACAACATGACAAGAAATACGTCTTCAGAAGGCCTTACAAATATACTTGCTTGAAGAGTTTTGGACAGCTGGGTTATGAACTCCCAAATTATGCCTCAAGTTCTAGTGCCGCAGACATACTGCATAACTTCGCCTTCATCCTTTCTTGTTGACACAAGGAACTTTCCCGTAAGAGGAAAAAACATGCGGCTTTAATGTGGTGCCATCCAAGTGTATGTTATTCATTCCTTCTACAGAATTTAATGTATATTTTACCCTAAGGGTCTATTTTCCTCAATGAGACTAATTTGCTCTAATAGGAATAATGATGTCTCCTATGCACCTAATACCTTTATCCCCAAAAGTCTCATGTGCCTACGCAGCTCCATGATGAAACATACGATCATGCGCATTTTATGGCCAAAAGCCATGGATCATTTTACATACAATCCTACAAGTTAACCCTCTGATTTCTGTGTTTCGTGTGAGAGAGAGAGAGAGAGAGAGAGAGAGAGAGAGAGAGAGAAAGCAAGTTTTAAGAAAACTTTATTTCACAGTTAAAATATTATAGACAAATCTGAGTCTAAAGGAAAATGCAGGTACTTTTTAGCTATTGTTTAATTTAAAAAGAAGACTGGGAAGAAGTATGAAGAAGTAATAATCTACAGACACCTAACCATATCTGAATTTCCAGCATAGAATTTAAATAACATTTTTATACTATATTCTCTCAACTTAGCAAAACTATGGGTTTGTACGGATGTTTAGATCTAAAATGAAAATTAAGAAAGTGATGAGAGAAGTATGTTTACTCATATTGATTACTATTTGAGAATTTCATTTTGTGTCACAGTTAAACAAATGAGTAGAATTAATTTTGAGTGATAAAACTCTTTGGATTTAAAACTACTCTGGAAGATCTGGGGTCTGTATAAACATTTTCAGCAGGTCTCTATCTTGTTTTGAGTAGGCTTTTTCTTAGTTATCAGTTGATTTACTTTCTCATTATCAATACAAGCAGAGCAGTGAGTTGATATTTAGCAAAGAACGGCTGGACTCTACTGATGTAAAACACTCAGACTGCAAAAGGGCAATCAATCCAGTCTACTGGTTCTACATTTTCCCTGTAAACACAGCACTAGCAGTGGCAGTGCCTATTTGCTAGATTGGCCTTGCCAGTGAGGCTTGTAAATATACCATGCATTATACAGCCCAGGAAGCCAGTGTGATTTAACCTGACTAGAAGAATTTGGACTTTTCCGTTTCTTCATTTTCAAGGATTTAAAATTTTAGCCTTAAACTGCATTATAAAGGGTATTTTTTTACATCAATTAATGGGTTCATTATTTTTCCCCATACTAAAAGGGGTATCTCTAAGAACAGAACCATGTGTCAGGGCAGAAGGCAATCCCAAAGGAATGGGATGGGAATAACCTTGGCAATAAAACCTGCTGAGAGAATTTGTATTGTCAGCTCAACAACATCAGACTCGCACCTCTAGTCCTGCAAGAAGGTACTGGGGTAGGAGAGGGGTTTCCAGGCCCCCATTGCTTTGACCTTGGCTTTCTAACCTTCCAAGCAGCAGCCAGCCACTGTCCCCAACTGGTGTCTTGTCTTGATCCCACAGGAAATGGAGCTGGCCTTTCTCCCATATTCCTCTCTACCTGCGGTATCTGTCAAGAGAGGCAGTACAGAAGCGTCACCCACAAGGCTCTGGCTGGCAGAAAGGCTGCTACTCTCCAGTTGTCGCAACCCTTCTTCCTACTGTGCCACCATTCAATTTACAGGTTGGATATGGCACAACAGAACCCACGATGTAACACTTTAGTATGTAAAAATCCTTGTAACATGGAACTGTAGGAATCAAATAAAACATAAAAGGTTGTCTAAAAATGGTTCTTTACTTTTCTAAATTTTCAAGATATTTCTGTCTCAATTTTGCCTATACCACTCATCATTCCTGATTATACTAATTTTATTAAATATCCTGCCAAAAGTACTAAACAAGATGTGCATTTAAAATTGTCTGTACACATTTTAAAACATGTAAGTTACTTTTAGATGTGAAAATTTCTCCAACTCCTTAAAAACGTATTTTCATATTAAAAGAGATATATATCTAGCAAACAAAACCAACACAATTTGTTTTTTCCGCAAAAAAATAAGGTTAATTCATATTAATCTTTATACATTTCATTGATGGGAAAGTGAATTATAAAAAAATCAGCAGTATCTCTCAAAACAATTTTTTCTTTCTGTCTGTCTCTTTCTTTCTTTCTTTCTTTCCTTCTTTCTTTCTTTCTTTCTTTCTTTTTTCTTTCTTTCTTCTTTCTTTCTTTCTTTCTTTCTTTCTTTCTTCTTTCTTTCTTTCTTCTTTCTTTCATACCTGGTGGCGAACTTTGTTCATGCTACAAGGACAGTACTGTTTTTTATCCCTCTTAGCTTATAAAACAGACACTTCTGAGAGGTGCTATTTATTTCCTTGCTACACTTCTGTTTCTTGGTTTTCAGTGCACCCACTGGAAGCTACACCGTTAGATTGTTCAACAAGCTTCCTAGAACTGCTTCCAGCTTGCAGATGGACAGGTGATTATACCCTGTCTCCCACTGACTCAGACAGGCAGACCAGGTAGAAGGCCAGCTCTTCTGTGGTGCTATAGATAAAGTTTTACGGAGGCTTTTTTGGGCAGAAGGACTAGCAGAGTACTCTGGGCACTCATCAAACAAGCCTCTTGGGGCTAACTACCTTCTTGCACTCCGACCTCCCTGAACCTGCTCAGTCCGAGTCCAGCACGGAGGAAGACCTAGAGTTTAGGCCCTGGCACCGGAGTTTGCCTCTCTGTAGCCTAAAGGCTCCTGCTGGGCTGTACAGCTCTGCAGATTCTGGCCAAGACGCGGACTACGTACAAGATTTGCCTCTGGACCAAAGTTTCTCTGAACCTTGAACGCACCAGCTTGTGATTTCGCAGTCTAGGGCTTCAGGTTGGACCAGAAATGATCCTACCAACCAAGGGTCTGGACGGCTACAGAACGAATTCCGAGTGGGCCACAGCTAAGGCGAATCTCCCACTCCAGTAAAGGTGATCTCTACTGCTAACCACCCCACGGCTTTCTCTTCTTTTGGCCACTTTTCCCGAGGTGCGCTCTGATCTCTTTATTGTTTTGTTTTTTTTAAAAAAAACACTGAAATAATGTATTTCTCTGCTGTCTGTAGGAAAATGACCAGAGAAAGGAGTTGGCAAGGACTGCAGGATGCATGGTGAACACAGCCGGAATCTGCAGAGGCAGCGCAGTTAACTGCGAAATCCACCTGGTGTGCTTCCCAGCCACTCAGACCCAGCGAGCTCTGTTAATCACGGGTTCTAATTTTATTGCATCTTGCCACCTCCTGGTTTTGTTTCCACTATAGTGGTGTTAAAAGGAGACATGCACACAACCATTCGCCAGAATGCATCCCCAGAACGTGAGGCGCTCCCCCTCCATCCCCCGCCGCGCGCGTGGGTTGATAGCTGGAGCGCACAGAAGCCGGGAGAACTGGTCCAGGAGTGGGAAACAAATCTTCTCCAAAGCTGGATTCTTCCCATTCCTCCCTCGCTGCTGGGCTGAGAGCTCCTGTAGGTCACTGCGCACCTCCCAGGTCGCTGCCGACAGCGGATCGCTCTACCCTGTGGAGTAACCCCGGTCAGGAGAGGTGCGCGGAGGGCCCAAGTCTGATCTCAGTCTGGTGCTCCTTCGTGCCGGATTCGGCAGCTACGTTCCCGCTAAAACATATGCCCTTCCGGAGGAGGCCTAGGGTTCGGGGCTTTCAGCCCGGGCTCTGGGAGCGGCCTTAGGTGGGTTTTTTATTTCTAAAATGTGGAGAAAGTGGAGAACGTGTCCACTTAAATGTCACACAGGCTTCTCCGGTCCATTATCAGTTGTAAAATAAGAACGGTAGGAATACTGTTTTGTAAGGTTATGTGACTTGGGAGCTTTCTGCAAAAGGTGGATAAGCCGGGGAATGTGAAGCTAGCGTTGTCCCGCCTTCCCTCTGCAAAGCCGAGTTGCAGCATCCAGCTTACCCTCCCTCATGCAGGGACAGCTCAAAATCAGTGAGGAGCAAGCCCTGGGGACCGCCAGAGATCCAGCCCAGGAGAGAATGGGCTTTCTGCTGTGAATCATGAAGACTCATTCTCGGATTTGCCTTGGAGCATGATGGAGAACGGCACGAGCATTTGGAGTCTAGTGGAGAGTTGTGAGCGTCTAGGCTACTGAATGGGTACTCTACAAATTTCTGGCTCTCTCGGGTCTGCGGTCTTTCAGACCCGGTTCCCAGTCGACGGAAACGCGATCTGAGCTGCAGCCTGTAGGTGGCGTTGTGATGAGGCTCTGCGGACTGAAGGCCACTGCGGACGGAGGATTTCGGGACGCTGATCTGTGACTCCCACTTTGACCCTCTGTCCCCAGCCAGCTCCCCACCCCCACTGGGCAATAGCCAGGACAGTGCAGCACTAGTCTTCGCTGTCGCGGTCAGAACCAGGCCGGTGGGCCGTAGAGTGAACCATAAAAAAGCGACGGGCTGAAAATGTGTATCTCCATCTCACGGCCCACAGAGGCCCCGGCGGCATCCACGGGGTCATGAGACTACGCACAGGCTGCACAAGATCTGGGCCAGTGTGGCACACGTGTCACCTGCAGCCGGAATCCACGTGCAGTGAGCAAGTTTGGAAAGAACTCCAGCGCCTGTCATGGTATCTCAGGACCATGGGTTGATTCAGGCTTTTCGGATGCCCTAATTCGTTCTAATAAGAGTTGGCCCCTCCACCAGCAGTAGAAGCCTTGCCAAATCTCAGGCCCCGCTAACCGCGTCCCTATCTTAAGCAAAAAACTGCGGGCCTTTTGCAGCCTGCTGCCACCTGGCCTGCTCCGTGGAGAGCCAGGCCCGCCGCGCACCCCTCCCCCGCAAGCGCGCCTGGGCTTCACCGGCGCTGGGGTCCGGAGATCTGCGCATAGAGGCGCGGCCTGGTTGGCGGTTATCTTTTCCAGACAGCCCTTAGGCCAATCGGGTCTTCGCAAGGAGCCGCCCCAATGCCCTCGTGCAGGCTCTCGGAGGGCAGGGTCTCCAACAGCTGTTTTTCCCACACACAGCTGCAACTCGGCTGAGCACCGCAGCTCAAGACTGCGCAGTGACCGCGCCGCCGCCCGCTCCTGGAGCTGCAGTCCCGGGGGATCCGAGGTCCCCTCCCGAGGGCTAGGAGGGTCAGCTCGGTCTTCCCGCAGGATCCCTCCTGTTTCTGTCCCTGCGTCAGAATCTAATTCTTGCGCTTACCGCGTCGCAGCCACGGGGAGTTTTGTCCCTCGCGCGCACACACACAAAAATTCTTTTTCATTTATGCATTTAATAAACAAACTTAGCCATATCACACGAGGCTATGCGCCTTTCTTTTGAAAGCAGTTCCTCTGTTGAAAACTGGAAAATGGGTGTAATTTGCGTTCAGAAATTGATGTTAGGGTCACGGTAATTTCCCGGGCCATTATTTATTTTTAAAGTCTTTAAGGAAGATTTGCTTATATACTCGGAAACCTTCCAATGTGAGAATACCAGCAAGCCCGCTGCCTTCAACTCGGGAGGGGGAGGGAGGAGGTGGAGAACAATTACTGAGTGACGCTAATATGGGGAAACTGAAAAGAAATGTCGATTGTTTTTATTGTAATAGAAGGAGTGAGCAAACAGAAAAACCAACCCGGGGTGATCCGAAGCAGGCAGACGGAGAATTAAAAGCGGGTTTCAGGCCGCAACAGGCCCCTCCCCTGCCCTGGGCAGGAGAAATCGGCCCTGAGCCGGGTGCTCCGCGGGGCAGATCCCACAGCCTGCAGCGCTCGGGAGGCCACTCTGGGACCCCGCAGGCAGCGAGAATTCTGCGCTCTGCTCCACACGTCTGCTGCCGCAGGAGCTACTTCCCGCGGCCGAAAAAAGGCTCTGGAATCACGAGGCTTGTTGGCGAGAAGGCTAAGCTGAGAGGCAACTCTCCGAGCATCTCCTGACTGCATCTGGTCCTTGTGACTTCTATTTGGGCCGGTTCGTCCGCAGCTACACCGAGTCGGGCAGGTAGGTCAATCTATGGGCATCCCGCATTTCCCCACCAAGGCCACTGACCTGGGCAGGCTGTGTCGTTCCCTAACTTCGCGTAGTTTAGCCTCTGCCTCTGCCTGAGGCTCCCGGAGCTGATCGGCTAGGTGAGTAGCCCAGGGTGGACCCGTCTTGGCCTTGAGCGCAGGACAGGCTTCTAGTTGCCACTGTCCACGGGATAGACCAAGGAATCACCGTTGAGCCCGTGAGGGCACAGCTTTGTAGAGACGGGGCCTTTAAGCAGTCTCCACTCACTCTGCAGGGGGAAAGAGTTGTCTGCCTTTGCTTATCATTTCCATTCGGTTGGCTGGAAGAAGTCTCTATATGCTGAAAATCGCTGTCTTGGAACTCTGTGTTTGGCTGTTTCCTGTGCCTACAGACTCCCATGGTGGGAGAGAAGCGGTCACGGTTGCCTGGGTCTTGTGCAGGGTCCATCTGTCCCCAGCAGGAGAGCAAAATGGAGGAATTGCCTGCTAAATCTGCTCATCTTCACTGCAACTGAGAACAAGAAACACACACTTTCCGCCCCCAACCTGGGTCTTCACTGACCTGCACGCCCTGAGAAGCCCGTGTCTGGACAGGTTGAGGACCCAGCCGGTCTAACTGTGTCCGAGCCTAAGGTCTGCAGCCCCTGGTTCCTCCCTCTGCAGCACTCAGGTGCCCCCTGCCAGGCCACTGCCATTGGTCTTGGCAGGAGCCAGATTCCAGTATCTTCTCCAGAGACCCTGCCATTGCCCAGAGGGGTGCACCACAGGTGACAGCTCCTGCTACTGGGACCACTGACAGATTTATGGAGCGCTTACTGCATCTGGTCTGGCTGCACTGGGGCAGAGCAGAGTCTATCCGAGAAGAAACTCTTTGGGTTAAAGTTCCCCAGCTTTACACCCCCGGCCCAAATGCTCATTCAGTCCTGAGCCGGGCATCTGGGCCAGTGTACTTGGGTACCCCACCAGTGACAAGTGTGTGGATTCCTCCACTCCATTTAGCCTCCTCCCTCACACTCTGTGGCCCAGCCGGCTTCCAGTCTCCCAGTGTAAATATTTACCCAGAGAAGGGGTCACCCCTGGTAGGAGGCCCTGACAGTGCTCAGTGAAAAGCTTTTGGCTTCTCCCTGGCCTGAGCCAGCTCTAGGCCTTAGTGCTTGTGTTTTGGTTTTGGTCTTAAATTTCCCCTTTCAGTCGAAATTCTTCCGAAGCCTGTGTGACTCCTGGATCTAGAGCAGACAGTAACCAAGGACCCCTTGTGACGTTTGCCCTGTCTTTTGAAGTCTTCTGCATCCCTGTGTCTACCGGGCTCACTGGACCTTAGTCGCCTTTCTCTCTCTGCTCCCCCTTGTGTCTGTGTCCCCTCCCTTTTTTCCATCCCCCAGATTTGTGGTTCCTGGCTTACCCTCAGTGGGTCACTCTCTACTTTGCCCCTCCACTCAGTGTGCACCTGAAGAGGCACCAGACTTTCCTGCTGAGATTCCTTCAGGTCCTTCCAAGCTTCTGCCGCTTGATTTCTGTTGTGCCAGAATGTGGGTTTCTGCTGCTTGGGATGCTTAATGGCCCAGAATGCCTAAGACTGATTCTTTTCATGCTCTTGAGAATGCACCAAACACAATTGTTAATTTGAGGTGGGTCTGCGGAACGCCAAGATGATGGCGTCTGTGTCCAGTGAGAGGCTGCCTGAGGGAGCCACAGCAGATAAGGCCATGTGAGGCCACAGCTAGCTCCAGCAGGTGGAAAGGGAGAGATAGCAAAGAATCTGCTCAACAGCGTGTGAGAGACATGTGGTGGCTACATGGCTCAGAGAAGACAAGAGGGTGTCGTGTGTTAGCCTGAGCACTGAACCATCGTGGCTGATGGTGTTAGATCTTCTGAGGCAACGGGGTCCAGCTAACCTTTAGGCTGAATGACCTTGCACTGTACTCACATAGCATTCGTCCCAAAGAGCGCAAACCTCTCACTTGGGGTTTGGGTCTTTAGGGGAGGTAGGGTGACTGATCAGGTTGCAGAGTAGGGTCACTCTTTTGTGGATGTCTCAGGCCCGAAAGAGCCTTTATTATTCATTTATTGCAGAACTGGGGATTGAACTCAGGTGCTTTCGCTTGCCAGGCAAGCGCTTATTCTACTGAGCCATCTCCCCAGCCCGAAACCTAAGAAGAAACTACTGCTTTTAAAATCTTGGATTTGCGAAAGTCCTTCCTCACTGCACAGTGCGAGGCAGTGCCATGCAACAGGCTTTGAGGGTCACTGCAGGGTAAAACTGCTTTCAAGTCGAACTTCAAGACATTAGAGAGCAACCAACAAAGTAAAAGGAACAAATTCAAGTATTTCTAGCTGTGGGATGTTTTGGAAGATCTCGATAGTAAGGAAACAAAGGCATTTGAATTGAAGACATTCGTCAGAATCTCAATTTGAATTCAAGAGTGCCCTTCCATCATAGAAGCATGGGAAACTAAATATCAATGTTCATTTTGAGAAGTACAACTGATCAGGAGTGTTTCCCTATGTTCTTGTCACTTTCTGAGGAGTGACCTGAACCACAGATATCTCTGGGGGTGGTAGGAAAAGAAGCCCCAATTGTGAGGGGACGGGAAGGATCAAGTAGCAGTACTGTTATCCTCCACCCTAAATACTGCAAACTCTCACACTCATTAAAAATGTTTCTTATCTTGTTTATCATTTTGTTCACATTCTCCACAATCCTTACTTCACTTATAAATAAATTTGGCTACCCCAAAGCATACTGTCCACTGCAGATTAGACTTATAGTGAATGAACGAAAATGAAAACTCAGAGGTTGGCAGATCCTTAGGGCCTCTGGTAGGTAAACAGAAGTCTTAAGAGTTACATACATGTGCAACTTCTCTTTGAGACCACATATCTTTCATGTTTAAGCAAAACCCTTTTGCGATGGCTCTCTAGTTTGGAGAACTCCAGCAAGTTCTGGTAGCAAAGACCCATAGCCCTGCATGGGGCTGAGAGTCACAGAGGGCTGTGCTGTGCGCTGAGCGCTGGGCACCGAGCGTGGGAGGCCGTGGGCACGAGGTTCTGTGCTACTTCATCCACGGGTGTCTAATATCCCGTCCCCCATCTGGATGTCGTTCTGGGCCTTCACACTTTTGGCTTGACCTCCCCTCAACCTCCTGGTCTCTCCGACCGGCCTGCCTTCCCACACCTGCACGCTCCTCACCTGGAGTAGACTGAAAAGAAGTACAATCAGTGGGAAACCGAGGTCCCCTCCTGATGCCTCCTGAAGGCCCACAGGGCAGGTTACTATTCTAAATATTCCCATATGTGTAAACTGTGGCGCCCTCCTCCCATCCATAATTTTAGCTTCATTTCTTATTAGACGTCCCTAGATCCCCCAGAGAGGCGGTCCTCTGTCCCTACACTCTTCGAGTCGCTCCTATTCAGACCTATCGCTTTCATTTGCTTATTCAGCATTTTTACCGGACTGATATTGCTGTCTATTTGTGTCGGCCCTGAGAAGATGTCAAACACCCATTTTCTTTGTATTTAGTCACCCAGGTGCGGAGCCAGCCTGAAAAAGACAGCGGAAGGAGTTTTCCGGGCTGCACTGCCGCTCACCTGCCTTCACCAATCACCACGCAGTTTACCCTCGGGCCCGCCTCTTTGGGGGCGTGTCCCCCGTGAGTGATAGACGGAGCCGCCCGGCCCTGCTCAGCCCAGCCCACGTTGCTACTGAGATTGAAATGCAGAACTCAAGCCTCTTTCATCGGGGCACAGACTTCCTTTTACTGCTTCCTTTTGCACTCGTGCCGCCTCCTCCCGGGGAGAAGCCGAGACACCGGCAGCCAGGATCAGAGACAAGCCGGGCCACTGAGGCCGGGTGCAAAGTTTCTTTCTGGACCGGGCCGGGTTGGTGTACTGCTCGGAGCAATGGGTGAGTGGTGGCGGGGCCGCTGTCAGAGCCGCGGAGGGAGGGAGCGGGCGGGCGAGGGAGGGCGGGAGTCAGGGCGCGCGGCGGAGCGCACGGGGCTCCGTGTTGACTTTGCTCGTGTTGCTACAAGTTGTGGGAACGCTAAGGGTCAGCGGCGCGCGTCAGCTCCGTGCGGTCGCTGGCTACCGCGTTGCTGTCGATGCCATTTTCTGATTTTGAGAGACGGGACCTGCGGTATCCGAGAGTCCCGCCGCTCCAGGCGCAATCCAAATTCTGTTTCATACATTCAAACAAAACAGAAAAACTTTCCAGTCTAACAGCACACGTTTCGGGGCGCGGCGATGGAGATGAGGTGGTGGTGGAGAGGAGAGGAGGCCCGAGGACTTCGGTTTCGAGGGCAGGGGTGAGGGGGCGCGTTCCGGCGTCTGGGCCGATTTCTCCGGCTGCTTCCGACAATCGTAGGTCGGAGCCCGGCTGCGTCTCAGCACTTCACTTGCTGCCCCCACCGCAGGAATGAGGAAGGGGGTCCGAGCTGACCGCAACTTGTTTGCGGCTGTTCGGCAAAGTTCGGGACCTTAGGGCTTCGGGACAGCCCCAGTCGTGAGTCAGGGCGGGTTCGTTAGCCCTGCCCCTGGACGCACACCGAGGCCAAGTGGCAGACAGCTGTCCCAAGCGGCGGGTGCGCGTCCCCGCGCGCTGTGTGTTCCTTTTGCAGAGCCGGCCTTCGGGGAGGTGAACCAGCTAGGAGGAGTGTTCGTGAACGGAAGGCCGCTGCCCAATGCCATCCGGCTTCGCATCGTGGAACTGGCCCAACTGGGTATCCGACCGTGTGACATCAGCCGCCAGCTCCGGGTCTCTCACGGCTGCGTCAGCAAGATCTTGGCGCGCTACAATGAGACGGGCTCGATCTTGCCTGGAGCGATTGGGGGCAGCAAGCCCCGGGTCACCACCCCAACCGTGGTGAAACACATCCGGACCTACAAGCAGAGAGACCCCGGCATCTTCGCCTGGGAGATCCGCGACCGTCTGCTAGCCGACGGCGTGTGCGACAAGTACAACGTGCCCTCGGTGAGTTCCATCAGCCGCATTCTACGCAACAAGATCGGCAACTTGGCCCAGCAAAGCCATTACGATTCGTACAAGCAGCACCAGCCGGCGCCACAGCCTGCGCTGCCCTACAACCACATCTACTCGTATCCTAGCCCCATCACGGCAGCGGCAGCCAAGGTGCCCACGCCACCCGGGGTGCCCGCCATCCCTGGCTCGGTGGCCATGCCACGCACCTGGCCTTCCTCGCATTCGGTCACGGACATCCTGGGCATCCGCTCCATCACTGACCAAGGTAAGGGCTCTGACACCCGACTTGAGGATGTCAGAGCGTGATCCCAGACTCCCTGGGGAATCCCATTATCTGCGGCCTGCCAGCCCTTGTGGATGCCACCACCTGAGGCTTTTTCCTTTGGAGTCATAAGGGGTCTTCTCACGTGGTGTCCTGATCTCATTAACTTGGAACTTTTGCCCCTGGTTTCCTTGCCACACACAGTCTCTCCTGCCTCATCTCAAACTACCAGACCCATAACATCCCCCATCCCCAACACATGGTTCACATTTTCCACCCTGCCCCGCCTCTCCCGCCGAGGCAGCCTCAGCCCGCTTACTCACAGCAGCGACTGCCCGGCAGAACCAGGGGCGCAGCCCGGGAGGGCTTAGCTGGCTTGGGGTAGTGGGCTGCAGCTGCCACTGTGGGCAACATGCTTGAGATCAGATACACAGCTAGGAGTCCTTACGATGTGGAAATTGTAGTATTCTCAGATTCTGGCAATCAGGCCAAATTTGCTCAGGCAGGAAGTTCAAATGTCACCTAATTGGTTTCATTCTTATGCTTCACTTCATTTTCCTCGGAAACTGAGGTCCTGGTTATGAGTAACTTGCTTGTAGTCTCCCTTTGCTGTCTTTTCCTTCCTTTTCCCCCCTTTCTTCTCTCTCTCTCTCTCTCTCTCTCTCTCTCTCTCTCTCTCTCTCTCTCCACTCAGAAGAGACAACAGTGCCATAGGGATGACCAACACCAAATGCAGGAGCATAAACTTTCTAAGCAGTACTTTTTACTGTTCTCACCCATTTTTCCTGAGCCTGCTGTTTTCCTTTCCTGTCATCTTGGTCCCTGGCAATTCCAGTGGCCCAAGATAGATACTAGATACATAGATGTATCTAGTTTTTGCACTTTTTAAAAAATTACACCATCTCCTGCGTCTTTTTCTTTCTTATCCCTGATTTTGCCATGTCCTGTGCATCTTTTCTGTGGTGTTAGAAGGATTCCCAGAGTTCTGCAGCCCAATCTGGCTTCTTTGGGAGACCTGAGTTTGTTTTCTTTTACTGTGTTGTTAAAAAAAATAAAAGGGTGTTAACGTCTTTTCTTGGTAGAGTAAAAAGAATCAAAGTGCTCTAGACACAGAGGTAAGAGAGTCTAACTTCTTAATTTCTCAGTGTAAAGTTTAAAAACCGAACGGGAAAAATAGACAAAGGACAAATGTTTCCTTTAATTATTTCCTGCTTTTTGCATTTGCCACCATATTGGCACAATTATGTTTTTAAGTCGTTAAAGCAGAGCCCTGATTTCTCATATTCTTGTTTTCTGCCTGTGAATTTACAAGAGCCCAGTTTTGTCTTATTTGGAGCTTGTTGGAGCTTTGGTTGGAGAGAGTTTGCCCTTGATTTATAGGATAAACTGACCTCACTGACATTTAAAGGAAGCCCCTGTTCATGGGAAAGTGTGAGATCAGCAGAAATGGGGCTCACAGGGGGATCTCAATTTCTTAAGATAACTTCGGACTTGTGCCCACCGATTGCCTTTTGTCTGGGAAGGCAGAGAGACTCAGGCAGTTCTGCACCAAAACAGTTTAATGGTGCAAAAACTAGGAGCACAACTTCTTTGAGGGGGCTATGGTGAAAAAAGATGAAAAGGAAAGTTTCCCTAGGGGTTCTGCAATCAGATGGAGTATCAGCTGGAGGTGGTGGCTTATGGAGCAAAGTGACTCTTCATGGCTTCTGTTGATGATTTGGGTGCTGGCTGTAGACAGCCTGCCTGGCTTCTGACAAATCTGAGAATAGAAACACAAAGATGTGTATGAAACGAACATCCCTTCTAAGACCTATCAGATGAAAGTGTTTCAAATCAAGTCATAGTGTTTTGTCAAAGGTGGTTCTTCTTGCCATAGGATCCAGAGACAATAACATGTTGCTTCTAGTCTTCAAATATTTCCTTTTTGAAATTACCCTCAGTCATTTAAAGAAGCCAGCACTTTGCTGTGTACAACCCTAGGTGTTGTGATAATCATCCTGTACAGTACTGTACTATGTAATTTTCCCTACATATTCGGCAAAAGCAGAAAAGCTAACTCTTTGCTTTATGCCTTGACACCTAATTCTACTTTCATTTTCTTAACATTTTATTTAATTTTCTCTTATACTTAAAAAATGTCTCCATATGATCCTGCCTCCATATGATGTTCGTGCTGCGCACAGTGGCCATTACAAGATTTTCTTTTTAGCCACATTCACATAGCCTCACATTCGTCATGCGTAGAGGCCAAGCGTGTGGAGTGGACCTAGGCACGCACAAGGCAGAAAGTCACGCATGTATATTTTGCATGTGTATTGTGTGCATCACTTAGTTATTTGTTTGCAAAGCACTTTGAGGTCTTCTCTTCTGTCTGTTGACAGAAGTATCTGATCCTCACAGTACAGAGAGCACTTTTCTGTGTGTCTCTGAGCACCAGCCCAGGCGCCCTGAGGTCTTGATGCTCCATTTTCAGCCTCCTTCAGTCCAGATCTGTCACCCTCCCTCCAGTTGGCCCAGAGATGGGATTGGGAAAGTAGAGAATAGGGCATTCAACTTCCTGGGGTCTTTCTTTGATTTGGGTAAATTCTCAGGTTTCTTCCACTTCTTTATCTGGGGAGACCAAAGTAGGGAGAAGGGAAATTGAAGCTCACTGAAAAAGAAAACAAACAAACAAACAAACAAAACACTGTATCTTCCTGCATCATTGGGTGCAACAACTAAGAGGGACCTCCGAGTAAAACCTCCCCAGGTCTCCCGCTGGTCGCCTAGGAGGCCGCTTTAGGGCCCACACGCTGGGGAGGCTTGGTGCAGGGGCTGCTCCAGGAGGTCCTCGCCCGGTGGCGCTGGGGTCGCCTCGCAGGAGGGGGCGCGTGGGTTAGGCCTTGGGCCTGACTTCTTTTCCTCCTTCCCAGCAGTAAGCGACAGCTCCCCCTACCATAGCCCCAAGGTGGAGGAGTGGAGCAGCCTGGGCCGCAGCAACTTCCCAGCCGCAGCCCCGCACGCAGTGAATGGGCTTGAGAAGGGAGCCTTGGAGCAAGAAGCCAAGTACGGTCAGGTGAGCGGCGAGGGCTGGGCCAGGTGGGCCGGGGGGCAGCGGGGCCCTCCTGGCAGGAGGACCCGAGCCCCTGTCTGCGTCTCCTCCACTGAGTCAGCCCGAGAGCCGGAGCCCAGCCGGGGGCAGCAGGACCGAGGCCCCGGGCTGGGCAGGCAGAGCCGAGGCGTCGACCCCAGCCCGGGGCTCCCCAAGGCGAGGCCCTGCGGGGCGGCCTCAGGGCTCCTGGCCCTCGGGGATCCCTGTCCACCCCTCCGGAGCGAGCTTCCGACGGGCGGCTTCGCCCTGGGTTCCAGAGCAGCGCTGGAGCCTGCGGCCTGCAGTCCGGGCGGCCGGCTGGGAACGCTGCTGCGGCTGTCGGGGACGGCACGGGAAGGGGACCAGATAAACGAATCCAGTGACCGTTTCCGATTAAAGGTCGCGGCGTAATCTCCCGAGGGAGATTAGTGAGAAAACCTCAAATTATACAGACTGGCTGTGGACCGCTTAATTTTCCTTTCCCCCCTTGTCTTTTGACTCTTCGGAAGAAAAGTGAAAACATTCCTGTTTTGTTTTTTTTTCCCCTGAGGGGGCGAAAAAAAAGGAAAGAAAGAAAACCCCTAAGCAACCACTACAACAAAAGCCTGAGTCTGTGTCTAAGTACACGACTGCACTAACTAGAATCAGGACTTCAAAACTCCAAAACAAGCTTCTCCTGATCGGATGTAGGTAGCTCTGAAAATTTCTTAATCCCAATGGCCAGTACCAAAGGTTCCAAATATGTACTTTTCGTTAGATTATTTTGAAGCCTTAAAACTTCCAACATTTCCTTTGAAATCAGCCTCTAAAAATTAAGTGGAACTTGCTTTTCTTGCTCGTTGGGGGAAATAGTAGTCACGAGTTTCTCGAACAAGCCCATGAGCACTTCCTTTTCTCTCCCAGTTTTTGTTGAAGCAGGGTCAGAATACGAATTAGTAGCAATCTCCTGGCAGGTATCTTAGAAAATAGCAGCTAGGAGAGCAATTCCTTCCCTTAATCTGGTTCTACTGCATGGAGTACTTTGCATATATACATGCAAGTTCTCCATTTTCTTTGGCAAAAGTGCTGTAGTTTGCAAGGAAAGGCAATACGTACAATGATGAGTTTGATCTTCTGGCACCACTGCTTCTTCAGCGAGCTTTTTAATTGCTTAGAGCCTTCCTTTCTTCATCTTTAAAAATAGGAAATAATAATCCTCACCTCAAAAGATGTCATGGGGATTCAGTGTGGTAACTTGATCACGTGACCCATAGTAAACATTCATTTAAATGTTACCTGTGCTTATACTTGGTGGAGACGGGTTTTTAGAATCAGCAATAGTTAAAAGAATATGCTTTGTTCAGAGACCCCATAGTAAAAATAAAGTTAAGACATTTTGTTAAGAACAATAGATAATGTGCCTAAAGCATTGAACATAGAGACTAATATTCACTAAGTGCTCAGGGCTTTTTATTGGATAATTTCTTCGAAAAAACATTACAAAGGATAGAGCTCAAAACAATCTCTAATTCCCATGTGCAGCTGATGAACCCAGTTTATGTACAATACAGTTTCATTACATAAAACCTTACATATTTTCATTTTTACTGTGACATATATTTAGCATTAAAGCTTGCATAGAAATTGTTAATTTATAATGCACTTCAAAATTAATCTGGCAGTTTATCTAAAACAAATTTTAAACATGGTTTCAAATCTACTGTATTTTAGGAATATTGAAACTTGACTAGATTATATACACTAATTTTAAATAATTAAATTGTCAATTTCATAAAAGGAGAGAATTATAGAAATAGCCAAGTCAGTATTGCTCAGAATACTTAAGAGAATGAGCTTCCTTCCAGAATAAAAAGATATTTACATTAAACTAACATTTGAACAATTCTTAACTGTAGTATGCTAATCTTCTGCACTTCCATGCATATGTAGGTAGATAATTCAAATGTTGCAAAGTTTCACAATGTGAAAAGCTTCTGAGTCTAATGTAAACCAGTGACTACTATGATTATCCAAACAATGCTTAGTGCTGAAGATATGCTAAATAGGTAAAGTTCTACTGTCTCTTTCGAGGCATTTTGGACTTTGGGTATTGATTTCAGTGAGGATAAAATTATATCAACGTGTGCTCATAAGAATGCAAAGATAAAGCATGTTGCATTTGTGTGCATTTCTCTTACTAGTACTCAAAGGGCAACTTTAACTTTTGGAAATGTCCTTGTATTTCAGCCAAAATGTTAACTCAAATAGCTTTCTCTCTGAAAAACTAACAAATCTTGAAAGTCTTTGGCAAAGGAAAGGCCAAGAGTTTTGTTCATAAAACTTTCAGGGTATTCATAGTTGTTATTAAATGGTATAGTATTATGATACTTGTTTCATTTTACTATATAAATAGAAAGTTGAGAATTCAGTATCATAAGACTTAGAGCAGATGTTATATTTGAAAGATATCTGTAAAATTACCAAAGTGCTGAGCTGCCAGGCAATTATTAAAAGTATTGATTAATACAATGGAGAGTTTCGTTTTCACCTTGAATTGATTTAAGACAGAAAGACACCTGATTCCTACTAGTTAGAATTGTATGAATATTATATATATATATATATATATATATATAGCATATAACAATTTTTTTTGAAAATTAGTTTAGCATACTCTCATTTATCTTATGCATTAATATTACTCTGTAGTTGAATTTTAGGGCTGAAGCCCATAAGGGTCTGTCTCTGAAGGTGGAATATTTATTTATTTTAGATTTTTCTCCACCTGCTTTTAATATTGGACTAGAAATCCTTAATATCCTCTAATTGTGAATGGGCATAGTTTTGTCTGGTTCCTAATGATTGTGTTGAAAGCATAAAACCTCTGTTGAGTATAAACAAATAGCAAAAGCACATTTTACATGGACAAATGTGGAAATTGGGATACATCTGTCATTTTACACAGAACTTAGTGAGTTGATGTCTCATTGTATTCAAATAGTTTATAAATAATTACATGGCCTTCGAAAACCAAAACACATGGTCATACTTTCTTAAAAAATACTGCACATGTAGTACTCTAAGTCTTCAGTTTGGGCTTGCAAACTTCAACTCAGCAAGTTTAGCATTAGTTAGAAGTTGAGATGTCACAGCTGTGGTCTACGAATACTTGAAGTTAAAAAAGTTTGGAACTTTAACATTTGTAAACAGAGTTCATTTTAAAGGCATGATTTAATGTTAAATTTTCATCAAACATTCAGTAGTACATCGTATTTGAAATGAAGGTAATACATCCGAATCCTGAATGTAATTTTCTAGTGAATTATTTTAAAACAGTCTGTCCTTGGAAACACACTGTTCTCATGAAGATAGAAGTACATTGCACGGAATTTGCTTCAGAGGCTAACTTTTACTAAATAACTTATAATTTTACAGAGAATGAAATCTTAGGCAAATGCAAATAGTCTTTGAAATTCATACTACTATGAAAACCATTCTTTGACCTGGTCTACTTTAAGCCAGTAATATTGTAATTCAAAATTAATTATATATAACTAAAATATGTTATATAAACTAATAGAGAAAGATGATTTTAAATTCTGAATGGTGTTATCACAGGAAATAATAAATGTTTGAGTTGATGGATATGCAAATACTGGTTTAATCATCGTACAATGTGTACTGTACCCTTTAAATGTGTACAATTATTGTATCAACTAAATAAAGAATAAACCTTCAGAAATAAATCAGTTTAAGGCTACATCGATTTTAATAACATGTTAGAAAAATGAAATTTAGAGAAAATGTTCAATACTCTTGTAGCTTCCCATTACCTAGAGATACTTAGATGTACAATATGATAACATAATTAAGATCCTTTTAGATGATTATTAAAACCATATTTATAGCTTCGTCTTAATCTTGTCAGCTTTGTTTTGCTAGGTCATCACATTATGCGGAAAGAAGGGCGGAATAGTTGTCAGAAAGTAATTTCATTAACAGAGAGAGAAAAGCTTACTTCTTTTCAGAGCTGAAACATTTTCTCGTTTCTCATGTTGAAGTTCTAGGTGAAGCGCGACTCTGTGGCTAAGTCTACTTCATCCTAAAGCCATGAAAAACTCATTTTATCAGAAGGGGAGGAATAGGTACAGCTGAGAGGAAGACAGCCAAGTAGAGGGTCTGGCAGTGTTCTTTGCATTTTCTTCAAGAGAGAGAAATGTTGAGTAGACCATTCCCAGAATTTAAGAAGGCTTATAATTTCTAATTGCCAGACAGTTGTCATACCAGTTTTTGTTTGTTTGTTTGTTGCCACAAGTGTTTGGGTACTAAAGCATTTCCATTTTCTTGAAGGCAGAGGGGTACATAAAATGACCATGAATCAAATAATGACCAGCTAGGTTAGAACTTTTGTTTACTTTTTCCAACAGCTTTACTAATTTTGCTTCCTTAACATGTAATAATGCTTGCTCCATGGTAAAGAGAGCCTGGCCCCTTGTCTTTAAAGCAAGAGCATCACATCTTTTGGTTTCACAAACCAAAAGTAACTTAAGTTACTCAGATGTGTCCCATTGGGAGGAGGGTACAACATACCCAATGCAAGTCCCTGTTCTCAGTTTCTAGTTTAGCCTTTGGCCAGTACAGTATTTTAAAAAATCATTAAATTCATCTTTTAGAAATTAACGAATCTAGTTTTCTACCATTTTTAACAAATGGAATGAAAAATCACATTTTTGTTTATCTTGTAATGACCTTTGCTAGAACTATGTTGCATCTTTCATATTTTTCTAGACTTTCATGCCTGAGATGAATGCTGTCTTTTCTTAAAAACACTCAAGAAAGAAAACAACTTAGTTTTTCCAGGATAAACAGTTTGTATTATTTTGCTATTACCAGATCTTACTCTTAAAATTAGGTAGGAGATACACTGTTAAAAGAAAGGACGCTTGCACAGTTCCTTCAGAGGAAATAATTCCATGGCCTTCACAGAAGATGTACATGATAAAAAGGGTTGATGGACTGAGATCCTATATATGAAGTATTTGGGTAACATCATTTTCAAAAATGAGATTTCCATTACATGCCCATTGCTGGGGTTTCATTTGGAAAATTTGTTTACTTTTCCCGGGGGATCCCATATGTTGGTTGATTTATGAATCATATTTGCAGTCCAATTAAATAGAGTAATTTAAAATGTTTGCTCCCACTATATTTATGGTGCACATTTGGTAGTCTCTACTCAGCCTAACTAGCTTTTCAGATTAATTACATGCCCTTCACTGAAAACATTAAACAGATTTGGGGAAGTTTAAGTCATGTACTCCTTTAATGGAAAGAATAAACAAACATCAGCGCTACCTGTCATTTCCTTTGAGGTAGAAAAATGTGCTCTTTCAGTGATTGCTTCATAAATAGCAATTACTTTACCAAGCAGAGATTTGCATATTTTACCAATGTCAAGTTTCAAAATTAATACTGTGAAAATTGGTGTGATTATTGAGTGACTAGAACGCATAGTGACGGTGGTAGGAGGCAGGTACATTTTGAAGCTTGCTCTTTTTTTTTTTTTTTTTTTTTTTACTCCTTTTTACTCCTTTTTTTCTACATTTCTAAATCTGAATTTCAAAACTGAAATGAAAGATTAAGACAATGTCCTCCCTCACAGTTGAGGTCCCTTTTTAATCTGAGGGAAAACTGAGGTATTTTTTTCCTTCCTCACACTCTTCCTCGTCTCTCTTTTTTGTTCTTCCTGCACTTTAGCCTCCCCTTGCCTTTTTCTACAAGACGAGGTGTCTTCTCTGAGCTGCTCTTCATATGCTCTTTCTATAGTATAAGGGAGTTTTTTTTAAAAAAAAAAATCACTAAAGCGATGCTAAGTATGCATTGTGAATTTTAAGGAACCTTGAAATGTTTTATGCTACAACAAATTATAGCATAAAGCAAGTTTGGTGCTTGAGATATTGGATATCTAGATAAAATGTTAGTAGTTATTTATTCCTGCTAACGCTTGATAAAGTAATATAGTTATGGAGTAGATGCAGGACCTGAAGGAAGGTGTAGATTCAATGTTTTGCCTCCCAAGTTCTAGGAGCACTGAGATGAGAGTCCAATCCAGTATGGTTTCACAGGGTCACATTCCAGGGACAATGTCCCTGAGCAAAAACAAGTGGGCCTACATTAGTAGATTATAGACCCTTCAGATGAATAGCAAGAGAGCCCTAGAAAAGGCTGAACAAGAAACAATCATTCCAAGGACCAGGGTATAAGGAAAGAGAAAACAGCAAAGCAAGTTTCATGGAATTGTAATTTAGGATGATAGACTGAAGACAAAAGCAAAAGGATGCGTAGGAAAAATTTAGTTGTCATGGAAAATACAAAACACCAGATATTTTTGTTGTTTTGTCATGTATATTAATTCATTTAACATCATGTATTTGTAAAATATCGAGTGAAGAACCCAGGGCCTTGCGCGTGCTAAGCATGCATTGCATCACGGAGCTACTCCGGCCCTTAGCTTTTTCTTTCTTTCTTTTTTTTGTATCAGGGGTTGAACTCAGGACCTTGTCCTTGCCAGGCAGGCACTTAGGCCACTGAGCTACCTCCCTGACCCCTTAGCATTCTTGTTTTGTTTTTCTGAGTGCACAATGGCATCACAAGTGTTGATTCCTAATTAATGTTAAGAGAAGACCAATAAAAGTGGAAACACATTTCTAGAATTGTACTGAAATGATCCCAGCCCAAACTAATTTCTCATCATTTATCAGAAAATTCTGAATGAAAAGGATCATAATTATAATCTCTATACAATGTTGGATTTCCTCCCTAAATATTAAGCTATCTTGATGTTTACTTCCTGATAGCCAGTCTGAAAAGGGGAAAAAGTGATTGTTCTTTAAAAAAAAAGAAGCAAATGGGGATCTAACAGTAAAACCTGAGCATTAGAAGAAGAAAAATAGCTTCTAGAAGTTATGTTATCAAAAGATGCTCCAATTTGAGATTAAATTGTCCAGCTATTGAGGCAAAGCAGAATGATATTTTACAGAAGACTCTGCTTATATGTTCATATAAGACAGGGCTTATATGTTCTTTTAATATAGCCAGTTGGCCTTGAATAAATGAATAAACCCCTTCATGTGTATCCTTGTATCTAAAGGGAAGAGAAGAAATCATTTTAATTTGCAATAGTGCTACACAATAGTGCTTTCTTTGCTTATGATGCTGTACTTTGTTAAAAGATGTAACATCACTCTTGGAAGCTCATGAAATACATTTTAATTTTAATTGAACATTGTTTAATGTATAGTATATAGAATATCATACAAAATATATATCATGATCTTGTAACTGTGTACCCAACAGTTTATAATGAAGCAAAAATTGTTAGTCCTTATGATTTTATAATATTTGGTCCCTGTGGCATAAAGGGGATATTAAAGAAATTTTGCTTTCTTTCTCCATTTCCATTATTCTAAGTTTAAACACTGGGAAATAGAAGAACATGAAGTGTATGTTTTTACAGACCAGACACAAGGTTAACTCCAAATTTTTTTTCTTGTTTTGTCACATCCATGTACATATTTTGCTCCATGCATATATATCTGCTTTACATTGAGAAAAGTTTTTGAGACCCCACCATTGTATTCTCATAGATATGGGCATGAAAATAGTAACCAAATACAAGGTCCTAGATCCCATCCCCCATACACACACACATACACACACAGACACACACGCAATCTATGTACATCTTTGTGTTTTAATTTAATTGGACAAAGTATCTGATTTATTTCTGATGTAATTAACTCTAAGAAAGAAATTAAGTTTCTAATACAATCCTAGTATTTTCATTATATTTCCTCAAGGAAATAAGTTGCTGTGTTAATCCATTCATGTCACTACCAGGAAATAGGACTTACTCTTTATATCTAAGTAGGATAGAAATTGAGGAGGAAAAATTAAGCCACTTGAAGAAGGGTGTGGAGCGTTCATGCCAGAAGCAGGATTAGAAATCTGGGTGTTTTTGGTGTTGTTAATAGTAACGATAACAACAGTAACTTAGTGGATGCCAAGACAGCAATGGTTTCTGGGCAGGTTTGCCTGCTAGAGTTGTTGCACTTTATTTGCAAACAAAGATTTTACATCTAAACTCATTTTGAGAGATTTATCCATGTGGTTTAAAAAACTGTTATCCTACAGTTCCGAAACCTTGCCCCAAATTTCCAGTTTCAGAACTGTGCATGTGCAGTTCTTTTGTATTTGTATAGACAGTTTCTTTTCTGATAAAAATAGCCATGGAAAAATGCTCTCAATCTTTGTCTACAAAGGAAGAATCCTTACAAGACAAAACGCCTGTCTTTTGTCCAACAGACATTTTCAACATGACATTTTAAAGTATGGCCCATGTTTTATTTAACAAAGTTTGCTCACTTTGAGTCTAGCAGGACAGCCCACAACCCGGGCCCTTCTTCCCTGGAAGTGAAAGCTGCCCCAGCCAGGCCTGCCACAAGCTCTTCCAAAGGAACAAAACAAACCCCAAGCACTAAGAGCTGACAATGGCAACCTGGATAACTGAAAAGATTCTAAGAGTATTTAATTGCCATTGTTTTTTTATTTAAAAAAAAGTTTTCAGCCTGGATCTTTAATGCACGTACATATTGAGTTTTGATCAGTTTTACTCCTTCTGCACCTCTTTCCCCTCTCAGTCACTATTAATTCTTTTCTCACTCTGTTTCTCCTTCTTGTACCTCCAAGTGGCAAAAAATCCACAAAATACTTTGCACTTTCTCATCGTAGCTTTCCTAAAACTTCGGTGGAAAGAATAGTATCTTGCCTTTTGTCATTTGTGTGTGTGTGTGTGTAAGTAGCACAACTGTGAATGCTTTTAGAATACAATTAAGGCCAAATAAAAACAAGAATCAGAAATTAGAATCACAATATTGTGTATTCAGATGTCACTTTCTCTTTCTTCCTGGGAACCTGCGAAATGTTGCCTACTGTAATGTGATGATTTTTCACCTCTTTTTCCTCTCAGGCACCAAATGGTCTCCCAGCTGTGAGCAGTTTTGTGTCCGCATCCAGCATGGCTCCTTACCCTGCCCCAGCCCAAGTGTCGCCTTATATGACCTACAGCGCTGCTCCTTCTGGTTATGTAGCTGGACATGGGTGGCAACACGCCGGCGGCACCCCACTGTCCCCCCACAACTGTGACATTCCCGCATCACTGGCATTCAAGGGAATGCAGGCAGCCAGAGAAGGTAGTCATTCGGTCACCGCCTCTGCTCTCTGATGGGAAATTCCATCTCGGGCAGGCAGCTCCACTCGGGGATCCCCCTCTCAGCACAGCCTACCCCTGCTCCGGGGTTTCACATCCCACCCCTGCTGCCCCCAATGCCCCTGCTTCGAGAGCTGGCTTGATGGACTCACCTCCTTTGTACTGATGACACTTAAGTATTTCTTGCCATAACTTCTTTCTTGCAGAAAACCGGACGTGACTTAGGATTTAAAAACAAAAGCGGCCTTACGGATTGAATGAAATGCTTGTGTTCCCTACACACTGTTTTAAGGTAGTGAAGAAACGTACACCCCTCAAAGGGTTTAAGGAACTTTTAAAACTAGTCTTTGGTAAAACCACACATGTGTATTTATTCTAAAGCAACCTGAACTCTTGAAATGTGCAATGGTTGAGATTTTGCAAAATCAATAAAGGAAAACACACGTAGAAAAAAGTTATGTTACGCCTTCTAATCAAATAAGGTGACCAAGTAAGCCTTAGTTTGTTATTAGGAAACCAATCAGTAATTGACTTGTTGGAGTGATTATTTTTCTATTTTTAAGAGATGACCTATTTTGTTTAAAAATATGTGTAGAATTCAAAGCAATTTGTCTACTTAGCTCCTCCCGGTGCTTTGACTTGGCTCCAGATGCAGTGATGTTTATATTTTCTATTAGTCTGTAAATATGGGCTTAGATGGTGCATTGTGGCTTCATTCCATGGGGTATCCCCCACCTTTCCTTCAACCCTCCCCCTCTTTCACGCCCCTCCCCCACTCCTCCCTCCCCAGGTGACTTTCTGGCAACATCTTTGCCTCTGTTTGGTCGTGGGCTACTTGGGCTCCCGGGCCCGGACTTGCCCCCAGATTTTGTGTGTGCAGTGAAAGGTTCAGCATCTCATGAAGGAAAATTTCTTCCTACAGCAGAGGCCTCAAAGAACAGATAAAGCAAGCCTATCTCCTATTTGGTACCCCCGTCAAACAATACACATGCCAAGCGTATAAAGGCAAGAGGGTGGAAAATAGCTGAACAAGAAGGCTCTGAAGGAAGACGCTTAGAAACAAGTTTAATGTGAAATGCTTTGCAAAGACACTTAAAATGAACTTTCTGTTAAGAAAACCACTGTGAAACTAAATTGTACTGTTATTGTTGGCTTACCTGTGTGTTCAGCAGTCTCAGCCCAGAATTATGTTGTAACTTACACAAAATGGAAAATTCTGCTCGAATGAATGTAACAATGGCTTGCTGTGAAGTTTACATTGTTGTACAGAAGCATGGTTCACCTATAGGCAAACTGGTGGTGGTACTAGAAATATAAATACTATTTAATGTTGACAAATTCCCTTTATTCATTTCTAGAGCTACAGGACACAGATGGACACATCTTTTTTAGACCAACTTATTTTTCACTTTAATGTTAATAATCGAGCTGTGGAATATATGTGTGTGTGAGCATGTGATTATGTGTTGTATTTTAAAACACTTGATTTTCTTGGGCAAAATTCTAGTTTTTATCCTTTCTGTTTAGGAAGTGCTCCCTGCTTGATGATATAGGCTTAAAACAATTTTAGAACATTGGTACAGTTCACCTAGTGGGAAATTAATATATTGTAGGGTTTTTTTTTTTGTTTTTGGTATTAATTCTGTGCAATAACTAAAGGGACACCTCACTCGATGTGGATGTCGCAGAAGCATTTGTTAGGTGACTTGGATGTCTTCGTATCTGTGCCATGCACAGCTACACGGTGAGCCAGTTCTGCTGTGGAAGTTTCATGGCTTCCTTTGCAACTCAGCTGGCTAGGTCCAATTGCCAGGGTATGAACAGTAAGCAGAGTTTGGACACATACATTATGTCGGAAGAACGGCTTTTTTCAAAAGCAGATACTTTATAGAGAGCTTTGAACTGCATTTATTTCTAAAGCAGTTGAGCTTCAGTGCTCCAAAGAGAGGATTATAACTCCAGGAGAAGCAGTAGCAGAAGCCGATGAACTCTCAGGGCCATAGTCTTCCTTTCGTCTTGTAAAACTCCCATTAACATCTGGAGTTCCCAGTCTGGTGAGAAAATAGACTATAAACCAAATGGAACAAAGATCTAACCCAATATTTTGGTGGAGACTTTAAAACCATACTGCATAGTGACTCCCCTGGCATCCAGAAAAACTAACACAAAGTACAGAATTATTCTCTATCAAGTATTTTCAAATGGCTATGAGGGGAATCTTTTAAAAAAATATTAGTTGTTTATATGAAAACACAACTTAAATGTTATTTTCTTTTTCTAAATTAAGAAATTCTTGTTATTGTTATTTATAAATTTTTCTGGTTTTCATATTTTTAAGAAATCTAATATTAATGATATCAATGTTTTCTTTTTTCCTTTTGTTTTTCTTCCCAGGCCTTATTTTAACAGTTAATTCACATGGAACAATTTTAAAAAGGCAACAGAAAGCCCAAATACAATTTGCTATTCAAAGCAAATTATGACTTGAAGCTAATTTTAAAACTATGAGAAGGAAGATTGGATGGGGCATGGGATTGGGACTGTTTGATTTTTCAACATTATTGTTATTGGCTAACATTGACACATTTCCTCTGTTTCGTAGAGGGTGATGTGTCATTTGTGAATTGGCAAATGCACTCCTCAGAAATCCTTTTGTATCTCCTCCACGAGGAGAGGTGAAAGGGTTCATGGCCCTGTGCCTGCAGGACTCTCACAGGACACAGAGTACTATCTGCAAGGATAGAAGGCAGTTGTGCATCACACACATTCTTATTTCTATTGGTTTTCTGTTTTTCATGACCCACTTATTAAATATTGGGCTTAAATATAAATTTAAAAAAACATGTCGAAAGGGATGTATAGCAGAAGGCTGTGTATGTATATACAGTATGTTAAAAAGCCTTTTATTTTTATACTTCAAATGCTCTAAGTTAATAAAAACTAATAATTATCATGTAATCTTTACTTTTTATTTTCAAAATACCTTAGTAAAATAGCCTCATTGTAAAAAATATCCCAGAGTAATTAATGGTCTAGAACATGTGTTCTCTAGAACATGAAAGTATTTGTGTGGGCTTTAGCTGCTGAAGTACCATCTTTTGAGGATGCAACACTGAATCGGCTTTGGTTTATTTGGTTAAAATCAAGCAGCTAGATTTTAAGAGTGCGTGCTGGTACAGGAATTCTTAGAAATACTAAGAATGTTCTCCTATTTTGAAACATTTTTATCATACATATTTTAATATTATAGATAGTATATTTCACACCCAAAGCTATCACTTAAAACCAGTAATTTGGACATATAACTGTAGTTGATACATTCTTAAGAACTACATGAATAAAATATTTATACAAAGGTGTTTTGATACAAATACAGAGAACACAAATGGGCTTAACAAGCACTTCCAATTTTTGATTTAAAATGAAACCATCTCAGCAATAAAAATGTTTCCTATAATCTCTTGTATTTTATTTGTAATCAAAACCTTCAGATAGCATGACTTAAAAATACCTATGTAACCATGTGAAATATGAAGTACAGCTAAGAAAATAAAGCTGAGATATATTATTACTAAAGAAAACCAACAGATTTACATTTTAGCATAGCACTCATAAAATTAAGTATTCTTTAAAGGCCATTTTAGTGTACCTTGAAGACATGTTTTCTGCTTTTAAAATGTTTATAGGAAAATAATTATTTGAAAAACGCTTCAGTTTCAGCTTTTTTTGGGGGGGGGTCCAGGTCCAGTGTTTCTGAAAACAATTCTTAAAGAGTTAGCCACAGGATAATTTGATGTCGAGAATTTTAAGCATATACATGCCTTTTAGAAAAAACAACACTGCAATGAATTTGCATTGTGAGGCAGTAAAGGAGACAAAGCTTACATGGCTTTTTATTGATTATTTTTTATCATTTTCATTTATTAGTGTAGTACATAATGTTTACGTCCCTTGTGGGAAATTGATACATTTGCATAACACATCTTAATTCCTGTTTTCATCCCTTGTCCCTTCCATCCCTTTCCCCCCACCCATCTCTTGATGCCTTTCCATTCTGTAGATCCCTGCAGTTCATAATGTTTACATTCCTTAGCTGGAGTTTATATACTATTTTAATATTTTACTCAAACACCTCAGTGCTTCCTGTTAATTTTCACAAATTTTATATTGCTCTTGTGAAATATATCTGATATCTATGCTATTTTAATATTCAATTTATATACCTAATTGTTTCATATAACTTTTCACAGTGTATCTTATTGGTTCATGCTTTCTTTACCATCTATCATTTCTCATCTCTGTATTTCCTCTATCATTTATATATCTTGAACTACTACCTCACATTGCCTAAAGATAAAATCTAAAGTGCCAAGCTGTTCTTGACCAAGCTGTTTTTCCCCTTCTTCACTGTATACCTAGCTGAGCTGATCAATAACGTCTCCCCTTCATGGTGCTAGAGAGCAAATATCCATTATCTCCAGAGAAAACGTTTCCTCAAAAATCACCAGTTCTCCTGCAGCCATGAATAGGAGTATTCATAAACCAGCAGCATCACCGCACCTCCTAGAAAAGAAAAGAGCCTTTTAAAAATGACAAAATCTGTGAAACAGCATTGTGTTCTCCCCTATTTCTGAACGCTCCCCATCGCAGGAAGCTCATCAGGCTGCTCTGGAGCACTGGGACATGGGTATAAAACTGTTGTGGAAAATTCTCAGGGCAAAACCAAGGCCATCTTGAGTCTCTGAATACATTTTCCCCATGACTTTCTGCAACTTTTATTATTTCTCATTGTGATCTTTTCCAGGCATTTTTAATTTTTTGAAAAGTAAATAAATACGGACATATTTAGTCATGTAAGGGAATGTGGCTTTCTTGTGAACAGAAATCTTCAGCTTCTTTGTACATCAGCAAAGGATTTATGTTTTTTCAGTCCATAATTAGTATTATCTTAGTAGCATTCAAGAAGGAAGTCTCTCAGATGGTGCTTGATTGAGGGGTCTTTTTTTCCTTAGGCATCCAAAGTGGGTTGCAATGTGCAAAATAGCTTCTGAATGTCTTTGAAAGTCTATACTGCAAAGCTGAACAAGAAGGGGCAGCCAGCATTCCACTTATCTGCCTCAGATGTGTACAGATTCGAACTTGAAATTCTGGTAGGGGAATTGAGCCGCATAAAATCACCATTTGTCTTGGAAAAGTTTTATAATGGCTACAAAGAGGTTTGCCTGTCGTGCACAAGCAGGATATGATTCTGGAAAACAGGTGCCGAGGCTCTGAATACCTGGACCCTGGGAGAAGGATTTGTACATGGATGACTTTGTTTTCTCTGGTGCAATAAATAACACACGTTCTGTACCTTAGGATCTCTTAAAAACTGTGTGGAAAATATTACAAAATCAGAAGGTAGACGAGTATGCAGAGCACAACTCAGTGGAGACTGGGTTGTCTGCATAGAAGATTGACTTCTTCTGGAAAGAAATAGAACTTCATTTGGATCTTATTTTGTACACACTGCATATGATTTAAGAAAAAAAAAAGAAAAAACTTATAGAGGACTGTACAAACAGTTCAGTGGATTAAAGCACCTGCTTAGGCAGAGCACAGTGACCGGGGTTTGATCCCTGGCATGCCATGCTGGCCCCACCCCTGGGACATGCTGAGACTCAACTGAGACTGGGCGTGGTGGTGTGCGCCTGTAATCCCAGCTCTTGGGAGGCTGAACACAGGCAGATCACTACGAGTCTGATCTGTGTAGTGAGACCCTGTAGACCCTGTACTAAAATGCAAAAACAAAAAACAAAACAAAACCAAAAAAGCCTATGCAGTGCATATGTTTGTGTAACCATAAAACAGAAACAATTTGCCTGCAATTTTAATTTTTAACCCTTTAAGGTATTCTACTAGCTTCACTCAGCCCTCTTAGAATTATGACAAACCAAAAAAGGAAGCACTATACAAGGTGCTCCTACACATATGTGATTGTTGTATTTACCCTTAACTGCTCCCCATATCATGCAAAGATTATGCAGAATTGGGTTAATTTCTATCTACTGAGATTTGGAGTTCAAACCACAGACATTTGTAGGAGGTGACTGATTTTTAACCACATAAAGCTGCTAAGGCTGTTATAAAGATAATATTGGCTGCTTCCTCAAAATTATGAATGAAAAGTACAAGCTTATCTTCTCTCTTGCTTTCTCAAAATTTCGGTTGGCTTTAACTCAAAAGTCTTGCCTTCTCTGCCTTATTCCTTTGAACTTGCTGGGACGTACACACTTGGAACTAAGTGGTGGCCAGGTCTCTGAGTGAGGTTATCAGTTATCACAACTTTGTTTAGCATGGACAGCAAGTTCACAATACTTTTCACTGGGCTTATCACCACAGCAACTCAGAACCTCTCATGAAAAAAAAACACTTAAAACTCAAGTGAACATTTGCAAGCCTCTAAGAAAACTTGGGGGCAGGTTATTTAAGAGCTTTAGCTTAAGGTTCCAGTCACTTGCTATGTGTCTGGTCACCATCTTTTTTAGACCCTTCTGAGAAAGTTGGTTTCATGTCAGTCATGTAATTTTTCTTTAATATTAGGTCTCCTGGTATTTATTTATTTATTTATTTATTTTTTGGCGGAACTGGGGATTGAACTCAGGCCCTTGCACTTGCCAGGAAAACATTTATTCCACTGAGCCATCTCCCCAGTCTTCCTGGTAGGTTTTTAATGTGTGGTGAAGGAAAACCATCACATGCAGTAACTGCAAAGATTTACATAATCCTCAATGTTCTTTATTATTATTATGATGATGATGATGATGTTAGGTTTTTTTTTTTTTTTTTTACATATGATCCAGTGACAAAGAGAAGGCAGATCTGGATCTTAAACGTGAAGCAAAACCTATGCTTGAATATTGGCAAGTGTCAGGGTGGATGTATTGTGAGAGTGTCTTTCTAATATGTACTCTATTCACTAGCTTCATTTACAAACTGTTGTTCGTTTTCTTAGGTTGACAGAAATGACCGTTTATTGGGTAAGATCTAAACAGCCGTGCGCATGTGCAGGTGCAGCAAGGAGGAGGATGCTGGTGTACAAAGGGAGGACTGGCGAATGTTTGTGATCCAGAGAGGATCACAAGATGTCTAAGTAGGAGTTTATGATCCAGATCCCCCCAAAAGGTGGTGAGGAGCATGCTTTTGGACTTATTCACAAAGCTGTTTATAACCCAAGACTATTTGCCCCAGCGATAGAGTCTGCAGCACTTATTTTCTTATCTATTTACATAGAAGCAGCTGGCACTCCCGATAGGAATGGAAGTCAGGTGGTGTTTGATTTTGGAGGGTGTAAGGCTGAGCCATGAGCCTCCACTGTCCAACTGGCAGAGGCCAAGAAAAGCAGGACCCTGCAGCAGCATCACCAGGCCCTGGAGGTGACTGGGGCAGTGTTAGGGGGCAAGCTGTCTTCCTTTCTCCTTTGCACCTCTTGAACAGAATGTGAGGTAGGATTGGGACTCAACTGGAAGCACAAGGAGGGGCCTGACCAGGAAGGGTCCTCATTCAGGAAATAGTGACTTCATTCAGAAGGCTCTCCTCCTGCTTGGGTGCTCAGCTCCAACGGGCTGTTCTTTCTATTTTACTAAGCCTGTGCTTTGCTTTCCACCAGCCAAGCAAGGTTACAAACAATTCTTTACAAACAAAGGTAAAATATTTGTAATGGATATCTTCAGTGTTGTGACTATTGATAGACAACTTCACATCCTAAAAGTTTTCATCTCTCCAAGTGTGGTAAACTTTTATTGTTCTGCAGGTAAACACAAATAGCTGAAGAAGAGACACTGAAATGCAGAATAAATAATGAAAGTTTCCTTACCTGGTCCAAGTCTCATAATCTTGGGAAGCAGGCCTTTGTATAAAGCAAAAATCCTATAATTAGAAGGAAAAGAGCAGCATTTTTATTCTGAAAATAAAATTTTATTTATTTTATTCTGAAAATAAAAGTTTTATTGAGATGCTAGCTTAGCACTTGAAAGAAATTCTTTGAAATTGTACCCATTTCAAACCTGACAGCATCTGGCTTTGCATTCTCTTCAGCAAATTGGATGAGGGGAAAGAGTTAAGCAATTCTTTATTATCCACGCTATGCTGGTCTTGTCCAATCAGAAACATGACTTTCATCAGCGAGATGGTTTTTCATTTCAAGACAGCTCTTGCTTTCAAGGTAGCTGTATATATGGACAAACTGGCCTTTGTAATTGAATTTAAAAGACCACAAACTCTGTCTTCACGTTAAGAAATATGATGCAGTCTAGATCAAAATAATAATGTGTCACTCGTTTACTTGAGAATAAGATTGGTGAGGGGAAGTAAAGTGACAAAAAGTAAGACTTAAAAAGATAAAGAAAAGACATTTTTTCACAAACCTTTGCTTTATACAATTCTCACATTTAATTCTCCCAGGAGAATATAATTAGGTGGCATTTTGATTAGATTTATAGTCAGAATGCTATTATTATGCACCCATACACTAGTAAGATTTACAATACACAATAGTGTATTATGTAAACTGACAAATAAAAAGTTCATCTTAGCGTTCTAAGGCAAACATGCGGTGTATTGCATGATCGTGCCTGATAGCACGATCTCGCTCTTATATGCACATTTTGCCAACATCTCATTATTGTGTCCCCTTGCAAAATTTGTTATATATTCCGGGAGCTCCTTAGACACACCCAATTTAGGAGGGCTTACTGGTTCTCAACAAACTAGAAGTACAATATGGCCTTAACACTATTTGAGCCTTCTTCATTTATAGAATAAGAAAGTGTTACCCTTCTTCCTGGTAGACTGTTGCCATTGTTTTAAAACAGGTTCTGTACTTGATCTCTCCAGGAACTGGTTGAGGCCCTTGAATCCGACTTTTGGCAACATCAAAAGGGATATTAATGACTGAAGCTATTGTCCCCGAGAGAAGACCAATCCCAAAATTTCTCAAGAACTCTAAGGTTGGATCCTAAAAGAAAAGAATAAAATAACAGAGAAGGAAATGGATGCCCCTAAATTGGTTAAACACTATAAAGCAATATGTATTTAAGCAGAGCCCTGCACTCCTCGGCACCCTCCTGTTATTCCAGCGGAACACATTAGGATTTCCTAGGCTGGAACTTGTTTTCTTGACAATCCCATTGGCTATGTTTTTACACATGGTCTAAATTGCTGAAGTACACATTTCCTCACACAGGATTTATAAACACAGTTCATAAAGAAAGACTGGTATGGCATATGGGGATGATTTGTATAATTGGGCTTCACAATGTACTTAGTATTACTGTATCAAAACAGGAGAAATCCAAGCACACTATTAGCTAATTGGCCAGAATATTTTACAAATGACAGCAACTTCCACCATGAAGCCTACTAAAATGCTTATTTGTGTGTGGACCCCCAAATGTTAAATTAAATCAAGGCTACTCTCGGTCTGCTGCTATTCCCCTCCAGGTTTTTTGCATTTATTTTCACGTGTAGCTGATCCACTGTACTGAGAAGTGCTAGCTTCCTGTTATTAACAAACCAACTTGGGGCGGCTGCAAAACAGCCTGTGACATTCTGTGCATTAGAAACAGTAGTAAGTTACTGGACTAATTGGCTGAAGAATTTGCAAATCATTGTTCCTGAATTGTAGAGAGGGG
>NW_004524662.1:2667125-2672391 GCF_000260255.1 Octodon degus | reverse complement strand
ATGTTTCCAGCTTCTATGAAATAAGAAAACTTCTGGAAGCGCTGAAATTTTCAGCTGAGCCCAGAACCAGTTAGCATCACAAGAACTCCTATGAGGCTAAATATAAAAAGCAAGGGATTCAGTAATAATTCTTGGATCTGGGCCATACAGGTGCTGGGGAGGTTTAAAGGGATTTAAAAACCAACAGGGTGTTTCTACAGGAAAAACAATGCCGTGATTTCAGTATGAGTGAGGTGTGTTTAAATAATTCCCCCTCCCCCATTTTTTTTTTTTTTTTTACAAGGAGAGAAAAATGCCTTTATGTTGCCCTTTTCCAATATGGCACAGGAGCAGAACCCGAGCTCTGGAGGAGGGCGAATTCAACACCAGCTCAAGTTGTCAAATGGTGGATGAGTCACTCGATCTTGCAGGAGGCAGTGGGGGGTGGGGGGGAGGGAGTTTCTAGCACCTACCTTACCTGTGACTATCATTTTTTGTTTGAGGGATAAAAGTGCCCACAGAAGTAAATGTACAATGAGTTTTGTACAAGCCTGGTCAAAAGTAGATAGTATTATTATGTAGCCTTTTTACAAAAGGTGCAAAGAATCCTATAAATTGATTCTCTGATTGTAACACAGCCAAGTTCTTTCTCTTTTTCTATGAAGGATAAGTGGAAAAATAATGATTTATATGCACATTGTCTCCCTAAGAAGCTCAGGGGACCTCATCAAGCATTCTTCCCCTTTCATTTCTTGATATATTTGCTGAGGATCAAGATTGATCGAGGAGGCTAAAATGAGATACCCAGGGCAGTCACTCTGCTCGAGACACTGTTGGTGACCAAAGCCTAAATTCTCCGAGCCAGCAGTTTCATGAGCACAAGAAGGTGTCAAGCCTGACTGTTCTATTCATCTTCTAGCACAACAGTAAGATCCCCCAGCAGTTCCCAGATCCAGCCATGTGCCAGAATCACCTGGCAGCCTTCTGCACGAGGACGTCTGGGCCCCATGTCAGCCCTATCTCAGATTCCCCAATTAGAATCTCTTGGGAAGGTGTCTGAAAGTAATCTAAAAATATGCCTAGCTAAGGACTCATTTCTAGGAGCTAGTGATTTTGTTGTTCCATATAGACAAGCAGATGGCCAACTGCTACCTCCATGAGCATCCTAGGAAGGAAAAGTTGTCATGAGATGACCACAGATAGTGTCCCTTACTAGCTGGCTTCTGAGCCCATGGTTAACCTCCTCCCCAATTCCAGGTTGCCTTACTGCCAGCACGACAAGGTGGCCTGGGAGTAGGACTAGGTGATGTTGGTTATAGAAGAGCCAAGGAGAGCCTTCCCAGACTCTCTGTTTCTGTGCTATACCTCACCAGCATCTGCACAGGACAGCAGTCTCAAACATCTCTCCTGATCATTGCTTCCTGGCTGCCTCACTTCTCTGGCTTTGGCTCAAGTCCCATTACCTTCGCCAGATCTTGCTTCCTTCTTGCCCTCCAAAGCCTACCTTCATAGAGGCATGAGGCTCTTTCCATAAAACACTTTGCCTCTGGTATCTTCCCACTCCAAGGTCTTCCATATGGTCTTGCCACATGGAGAACAAAATCAAATCATTGCAACTGGCCTGTGATTTCATTCCCAATACAAGCTTCCTATTTATCTTCTTAGCCTCATGTATCACACTCCTACCTTCAGTCCTTACTGTAGTCACATTGGTTAATACATAATTACCCAAATATCTGAAGCACTTTCCAAACTCCTGGCTTGTCTTCAAACTATTCTTCAAGCTCTGGGGATGTGCCAAAGCCAAGGCACCACAGTGAGGAAACACAAGTCACAGAGGTCTGGCATAGCTTGGGAGCACAGCTGAGGCTGGAGTGCAGACTCTTCTGAGAGCCTCATTAATTCTCCAGTTCCTTGGGAAGCCCTGGGTAGCCAATCCTGCTGCTTTTGGTCTTACCACCCTACTGGCCTAGCTCATAACCCTATATTCCAAGTCTTCCTGCTTGATCTCTACCCTTCCCTTCCACAGCTACCACACTCTAGCTTGGCAACAACCCTTTTTCTGCTGAGAGAAGAGGTAACAATTTTAATATATGAATATTTAACATAATATTATATAATATTTGAATATTTATGATTTTCATGCCAGATACTGCCAATGTAAATGTCTACACCTTGTATGTTATTCTGTATAACTCTGAGGCAAGAATTACTATCACTCCTATTTTATAAATGAGTTAGCTGATAGTTAAGTGTAGGAAGATAATTTTTGTTCCACATAAATGAACCCAAGATTTTCCCTGAAGGCTTACGTTGTTTCCTGAGTCTTCTAAGTGCCAGTGGGTGGGCTTATGGGGGAAGCATCCTAGAATCTCCTGAAACCATAAGCAATGCTTCTGTGTATATGGGCATTTCTGTGTATATGGGCATTTCCCAATATGGAATTCTTGGGTTTATAAAGCCTTAAAAATGATAAATGTAGTCATTACATACCCAAAACATGTGAAAAAGAAATGAAAAAATCTTAAGAATAATGAAACCATTTTATCTACTAGTAAGTTTATAAGCTATAAAAAGAGCAACATAGAATTTTAAATAGTGGGGCTAAAACTAGGGAGCTAATTTTCACATAGAGTTACTAGGCAACTCATCTTAGCAAAAAAAAAAAAAAATCCCCCCACATTATTGCTATGACGATCCATTAGACACATTTCAGTGATCTGTGGATTCAGGGCTTCTCAAAGTGTGATTCCTGTCTACCATCATCAGCTCTATTTCTTAATAGAAATTAAAATTGTGGTTTCACCTCAGATCTACTGAATCTATGGAGGAAGCTCAGCAATCTGTTTATGTAAGCTCTTTAAGTTTCTTGATGAATGCCGAAGCCTGAGAACCATTGCTTATAATTCATCCTCTTTGGATGCCTCGGCTGGATAACTGATGCTCTAAGATACCTTATTTTATGTAAATATATATGTATATACTGTGTGTGTGTGTGTGTGTGTGTGTGTGTGTGTGTAAGTACATATGTAGGTCTGGGATCAAATCTAAGGCCTCATGCATGCTAACAAGTACTCTACCACTGAGTTATATCCCTATTTCTGCCACAATTCTTTTTAGCCACTGGATCTACAAGGCTCTAAATATGCTGTGAAACACTGTAAAGCTTTTGTTCATGGAAGCAGACCTTTGCTTTCTTAAGGCTCTAGACGTGAAAGCACTGCGGTGAACTCTTCAGCCCCTGCTTTCAGCCTTGTAGTCCCAAAGCAAGAAAGCATCACTGTGGGGCTACTTGGTCTAAGTGATATCACATAGTACATATGCTAATGTTTGTATTATCTTTTTTTTTAAAATTTATTTATTTATTTTTTTTAATTTTATTTATTTATGTGTGTGTGTGTGTGTGTGTGTGTGTGTGGCCAGCTCAGCCCACCAGAGGGCGAGGCTGGCTGGCATGTGGTGCTGGGGGATCGAACTGCGGTCCCTGCGCTTTGCTAAGCTTATTCTAAGTAGGTGCTTTAGACCACTGAGCCATCTCACCAGCCCTGTATTATCTTTTGTAACTGTTTGTATTGGTCACTTTTCCTTTGCTGAAATGATGTACCCCTAACCCAGAACTTAAAGAGAAGTTTATCTGGCTCCCAATTCCCACTTGGTTGGCTGGCTATCCACGAAGGCAGAGATGGCGCCATGGAAGGGCATGTGGAAGAAAGTTACTGAACCTGTGGCTGCCTGGAAGCAGAAACAGATGGGAAGAACTGGAAATGAGAATAAATCTTTCCAGGTCACGTCCCCAGAAGCCCACATCTCACACCTATGGCCAATTTCCTTTTCTCAGCTGCACTTCTGAACATATTAAACTTCTGGTGGGTATTTTAGATTTAAGCCATAATACTGTCATTATGATAAACAATGCTGTTATTGATAACTTACTTATCACCAAGGACAATAGCATACACAAAATATATTTAAGATAATAAGTACATAAAATAACAAACTCTATGAGTTCAGCCTACAACTCTACTTCACAGATAAGGGCAGAGTTGTACAAGATAATACTGCTTGTAAGACAAGGAGCCTGGGTTTGAGCCCAGGGTCTTCTGACACCCAAACCTGTGCTGCTGTACATCATGTCATATTGTTTCTCACTCATCACTTTTTTGTCATTTACCCAACCGATATACATTTACTGGAGCCTAGTCCTACATTTGGAGCTACAGTTGTATATGAAGGTACAGAGGGGCCGTGGTAGGAGGTATACGTCCATCAATTGTCCCAGTGCCACGTGATCAGTTCTAAAGGGAGTCCCTGAACACAGGTACAGGAAGAAACATGCAGTAGGGACTGAGAATTAACTCCTAGGATTTCACTATCAAAGTCCTATGGGACAGTATCTAGATTGCTCCTCCTTCAAGCTTAGTCACTCATTGGTTACTTAGGGCACTAAGGATTCATTATTGCAAGTCACTACATATTAGTTGAAAGACTAGCTGTCTGTCATGAAAATCCCACTGACTGGTATGCCATTTTTTCCCCATAAGTTCATTTTAAAAACTAGAGTAAAAAGTAAAATAAAATAAAATAAAAACTGGAGTAAGAAAATAATAAGACACCCACTATGTGCCAGGGTGTCTTATATTTTGTTTATATTTAAGCCTAACAATGGAGCAATTGAAGTACCACCCCTACAGAAATCTCCTAATTTACAAAGGGATACTTTTGAAAGGGTTCAAAGAAATTCAAATGTCCATGATGTAGAAGTGAAGAGGCCAAGGTTTTAAGGCACACTAAGACTGCCACACAGCAACCAGTGCAATTAGAGACTTGTGCACTTGCTTCCCAGGACTGTACCCTAGTTCTACATGTGAGTTCACCTTTCAGACCAAGAGAAGACTTTTAAGAGGTAGAAAATAAAAATCCCCCAATCACAAGACTAGGAGTGAACTCAGAATTTCATTTAGCATGAGTTGAACAAGAGATAAAACCTAAATTATGTAAATGAACATTCTTATTAATGAAAAATGTATTATTATTAAAATATACAGCTTCAATAATTCATTCCAAATATTACCAACCAGGAAATTTCCCTGTATCTATCTGACCTTCCTCACTCAACAGCTCAAACTGTTTTCTCCTGATTCTTTGCTCAAATGCAGGGGCAAGCAGGCATGACTCTTCTCAATACAATTTTTCAGGGTTTAAGAAAAGCATTATTGTAGTCTTTTGACCTTATACTTTATTTCTTTATTTTTTCATAATTTTATTGAGAAATAAATAGCAATGAGAG
>NW_004524662.1:2640239-2666420 GCF_000260255.1 Octodon degus | reverse complement strand
TTTTTTTTTTTTCTGTATATAGTAGAGGGTCTACAGGGTCTACAGGGTCTCACTATGTAGATCGGACTCATAGTGATTTTCCTATTTTCAGCCTCCCAGGTGTTGGATTATAGGCATGCATGACCACACCCAATCTCAATCGCCTTCTCAGTGCACCTCATGGGAGGGGCCAGAATGGCACACCAGGGATAGAACCCCGGCCGCTGCACTCAGTCGCTTTAGTCTGCTGAGCTATCAGGCCAGCCTTTTTTTTTTTTTTTTTTTTTTCTTTTTTCTGAAACATTAAAATGAACACTGCATGTATTAATTTTATTCTGTGATAGCAATCTGTAATACACATTGTTTTCTGTGTCACTAGAAGTTATACTTAGTGCTGCATGCACACTGGGCAGGCACTCTACTGTTGGGCTACATCTTCAGCCCTTTTTTTTTTCTTTATTTGGCAGAACCAGGGATTGAACTCAGGCCCTTGCACTTGCCAGGGAAGCGCTTATTCTACTAAGCCATCTCCCTGGTCCCACTTCAGCCCTTTCTAAGTTGTATTTTGAGCCAGGCCCTTGCTAAGTTGTCCAGGTGTCCTGAAATTTGCATTTCTTCTTCCTCAGCCTCCTGAGTAGCTAGGATTACAGGTATGTGCCAATGTGCCTAGCTTTTTGGGTACATTTTGATCAATTAATTCCCTTGTAGACACTTTAAGCTTAAAGTTAAGATTTTATTTACAAATTTAAACAAAAACCCGAGATAGAAGGGATAACTTGTCAAAGGAATGTAGCTAAACAGTAAGTACTAGCAGAAGTGAGAATTAGCACCATGTCATCTGCCTGGCCTTCTCTGGCTGTTTCTGTCACTCTTCCATCTTTGTGTGAGCGCAGAGCTAAGGAGACATGTTCACCAGACTTTCTTCAGAGAAATGGATGAGTTTCCTTGACAGAATATATTATTCAAAGACTCCATGGTTTAGCAAGAGACACTGATAAGAGATCCCAACATGTTGGCAGCTATGGTGCTCAATAGCATTTGAAAATTCTCCAAAAGGCACCAAGTCGAAGGTATGATCTTGGACTCAAACCAGTTAACACTCAACATAGTACATATTTGTAACTAATTTAACCATCAAAGCCAAACCATGTGGACAATGAATAAAGACAGCATTAACAACGTAAGGGAAAAGCACTTGAAGAGCTCCTATGTACAGAGAATGAATACGCCTCCCTTTTTACCTTCCTTGGCCAGGGCTCTGATGCCCTGCCAATGGCTAGCCAGCTGGCTCCTAGCTTGATAAACAGAGGACCACTGCCCATCTCACAGGCCTTTGTGATTAGGGTCTGGCATCTTTAGGAAGACATTCCACACAGAGAAGTGCCAGAAGGAGGGCGTTCTGGAGGATGGGGGAGCAGGATTTGTTAGCTCGTGAGGCCTAGGAGTGGTGAGGGAGACTGGGCAGGAAGCCTGCTGCTCTACAAAAGGCAAAGTTGAGCAGAGTACACTGAGGGGGCTCTTCATTGAAGAGAAGTCAGACTCAATATGTGTATTCAAGCCTCATCTAAGAATCTTCTCTCTTTGTGTCAGCCCAATTTTCTTCTCTTTCCTCCCTAGAATTGAGTCATCCTTTAATTTTCTTGGTACCACATCAAGTAGGGTAGTCTTACAAGGACTTATGATTTTGGGAGGTATCAAAAGTATTTCTTTGTAGAACTCCATTGTAGACTTCATTCACTCCCTACCCCCTATAGCACAGCAGTATCCATAGCTAATGTGGTGTGTGTGTGTGTGTGTGTGTGCGTGTGTGTGTATGTGTGTGTGTGTGTGTGACCCTGGCCCTTCATTTCCTCAAGGCTGCAAGCAGTATGCATTACCAACAGGTTAACAACCTATCCCTCCATGACACAACTGCAGAAAATCTACTCTAGTCATAAATTTTATAAAGTTTCATTTTCTTCTGAATCACTATATATCTTGATTTTGGAATGTTATGTGGATTAGTGGGACATTGATTTAATAAGACACTAAATGGAGGGTGGGTAAGAGTAGAGCTGGAGGCATATCTGGATGTCTCAACTGGATATTCATGATGGTTCTTCTGTGAGAAATGTGTCCACAGGGCCACCTGAAGAGGGGCCAAATGGACCCACATGAAGATGTGGCAGGCCTGCTTATGGGATCTGCTGGTGGCCCAGGTTGGGAGGAAAAGCTGAAATGACAGAGGGAGGAGACAGCACTAAAATAATCATCACGGGCTTTTGCACTGCACCAAGCCCTCAAGATTACACTTAAGCAGAGTTAATGTAAAATTCTTAATTTAGGTAAATGCGTATGTCTAAGATGAGGGTGACTTGACTGTAGTCCACATAATCCAGGGTTTTAAACTGACCATAAAGATTTAAACATGTTGATGTTTTGAAGTAGCCACATACACCCTTCCTTCTCTTTTCCATCCTTTTCCCCCAACAAATCCTCCAGCAATCCATCTCTGTATAGTCACTGGCTGCATTAAGAAAGATGTATGTTCAGATCACAGGAAAGTTGATCCTAGGGTACACTGAGTTTGTACAGTTCTGACAGTGACACTGACATATCTGATGTATGTGTGGTGGCAAGAAACAGACGACGCAGAGGACTGCATCACTAGATGGTGGATAAGGAGCTGTGGACACATTCTGAAGAAGGAAAGACTGTGATTGGAATCTGGCATCTTTAAGAAGACATTGTACTTGGAGACGTGCTGGAAAGAGGGGGGCTAAGGATAAATGAGGGGGCAGGATTTGTTAGAAAGGTTTGTGGAAGCACATATTCAAAGAGGTTATAGTACAAAAATTAAGAGAATGAGTTCTGGTGTCAGACTGCCTGAGGTCAAATCTCAGAGAGGAGTTAGTGGAGATGAGCACCGTCTCTTGGTAAGATTTCTTCAGAACTTCTAAAGGGAAAGGGCTGTGGCATGTCTTACTTGTCTGAAGGTGTATACTGAGCCAGGCATCACAGGTGTTGAATAAGTGCTCCAGCTGTCCTTTATAAAGACATCATAAACAAAGATTGAAGGTTTCAGGAGCCAATGACAAAAGACATACAGACACACACTGATTAAGCACCTGGTCACAGGCACAAGGCAAATAATAGCAGTCCGTCGTTGCCTTTCCCACAGCTGGCAGCCACGGCCATGAGATTGCTGTGGCAGGTTGTAGTCGTAGTTTCCTCTGGTAACTGAAGAAGGCTGCAGCACAGTAAGAGGCCTTCTGCTTCCCTTCTTTCTTTTCTTAGAGAAGACATTTATATTTTAGATAGTGTTAGTTTTAATGCGTCCCAGTCAGCTAGGCATAGAGACGGCTCTTGGCATATACTTTTCATTCTTTCTAATCTTGGCTCTTTTTCATTGTTTTGTTCATAAACTTTGAAAAAAGCATTTTCCTCCCTGATGTCATGGTAGCATGCTGTTTTTTCCTCAGTAAAAATGTCTGCTAATGAAGCTTAATTAAAAAGTACAGTTGTTTCCATTTTACAGCTATCAGAAGGATCTATTATAGTGTTTGCTTTTTCTTCATGTGAGATAATTTGGGGAAATGCTAGCTCCTCACTCTACAAAAGGTCACTAAGCTAAAATGAGATGGTTTAATTGATAAGCATTCTTTAAGGAATGTGGAGTATTCCCAAGATCCTATCCTTGCAGGGCTCTGGGCTTTGGAACGAAATCAAAGTCTTGTGAAAAGCTCCACATTTAAATGTAGCCATTCAGAAAATAGCCATGAAAATTCCCCCTTTTCCCCTAAGCTATCTGTTTTTTAAAGTGTTGTAAAATGTGAAATAATTTTTAAGGTCTTAGCCACTTAGCTCAAGTGATAAAATATATAAAATGAGCATGAGAGCACAAACTTGAGTGTTTCATGCTCATTTTGTGCATATATGACATACTATGCAAGTATATGAAGCCAAACATGCCCATGATTAATGATACTCTCTGAGTGGTAAATGGGTCTATGAGTACTGTTGTGCAAAAGAAGGAAGGTGTTTACATATTTCTTTGGGAAGCCAGTGGACTCTCTGTTTTGGTGTGCTGTATCTGTTCCTTGCCTCAATAAAGTCACTGACTCCAAGGAAAACTAACAACCAGGTTCCAAAAACAAAATTCCAAAGGTTGAAAAATCAAGACAAGAGCACACTGAGAGGCTTTGATGTGGAGATGGGCAGATGGTCAAGGAGAAGCCTTTGAATGAAAGCTATTTCATGATATCCTACCCCTCAGCTTCTATACCGGAAACTTTCCCATGCCCATTTAGTTCCACTTATGTAATATGTTTGTTCGACATACCCCACAGTAAAATCATTTAAGGGGGGCAAACTGCCTTCCAATTACACATCTAAAATATTCTGGCCCAGGTAAACTCTGCAGCTTCCTCTTCTTCCTACCCTTGCTTCTGGCTTTCTATGTGCCAGCTACCCTCATTCTTTGTCTTCTCTCAGCTTCCTGAGTCTCCTGCTTCCAGGCAGACACACATCCTATCCTCTCTGTGTAGTTCACCCTCCCTGTTCTCCTTGGCTGGTGATCCTCACCCTTGAGCCTCCGTCTTCCCAGTTTCTGGAAGAGGCCTTTCCTACATGCTTACCCTGCTGCACCGTGCATCTAGATCAGGATCCTTTGTGAGCAGTTCTCACATCCTGACAGTTGTCTTCGAAGCATCACAAGTGGGACGATTCAGTTCTCCATGCACACATGTGATTTATTATCAGTTTCCCTCACTAGACTGGAATCCTCATTAAGGCAGAAGTGACACTGATTCTTAGTAAAATGGGGCCCAGCATATGGCAGATGTGCCCTGAATACTCTTGGAATGTGTGAATTGAATGGGCCCGCTCAGAATCTAAAGCTCCTTGTACCTCATTTCCATCCACGTGGGTGGTGCCTGACTGGAAAGTTTTGCCTGAAGTTTATTTAAGAAAGTGTCTGCCCCCCTACCCCCCTTCTCTCTGCCCTCTTCCATACCCCCTCTTCCCAGCACACATGCTCCAGGGAGTCTGTGTGCACACTGCCAATGAAAGATACTCTTTACCACAGAGTCTTGTCACATATCCTAGAATTTTATAGAAAATATATGCTTGTAGTTTTCTCTCAGTGGTTATGAGAAAGGAGAGTTGTTCTTAATGAAACTTTAATGCTCTTACCCTTCCCATTACCGGATGATTGGTAAGACTAATGATGGAGTAAGAGAGAATAAGAAAAATAAATGGTCATAAATTAAATCGTGTTATGATCTAATTCTGTGGAGAGTCTTCTTTTCCAAATACAAACAATTCTGTCTACGTTCTCCACTTGAACCCAAAGGTGCATTTTTCATCCAGCTCAATGCACACCTTAGGGAGAGACACAGGTCTCAGTCATGAAATGAATACATTTCCGTATTTCTTCTGACAAACTAACACACGTCTGGAGTCACCCTCAGACTTCCTAGAGAGTTTAAAATATCAGAAACCAGAAAAGAAAAGAAGACAAAAGAAAAGAGAAGAAAAGAAAGAATTCCATTGCTGAAAAGCAATCTTCTATGACTACACAGAAAAATAGAATACAATTTCTTTGACATAATGCTATCTGTAATAAAATGACCACAGGGACAGGTCTAAATGGCGTGTTAAGTAAGAAAGATTGAACATGTGAAAAATTGTTCTCTCTCAAAATATTTCTAAACCACACATGTAATTTATATCATGGCAAAATTCAACACAAAAACTCTATTGTTTTTGGCACAATATTCTGCAAACATCTTCAGTTAGAATCCAAACTAAAAGCATAGTTTAATCTTGTGGACAACCGTTAGTTTTAGATGCTGAATTAATTCTATTATTTTATTCACACAGAAATACACAAAAAGTAAATATGGAACTAGAAGACAAAGTTGTTTAAAACACGCGCTAATTTAAATCTTATGCTTATTTGCCATGACAACATCATCAATGATATGCTTCAAGTATCTCAATATGAAATGGAATGAAAGAAACTTTTTCCAATGAAAGCTTACTCCTACAGATATTTGAAAAAGATGTCGTGATCTAAGTCAATCAATATTTGTTTCCAGTGGGTTTTACTTTGAGACATGATGGCCTCTTTCTGAGGAGAGAAGGTCATTCTTTATCCTGACGTTCCACTCCATTTTCTACAAGATGTAAGTGAATCTGTCCATTAAATTTTGCAGTTGGTTAATACCTGAATCAGTTTTTTTTTTAATTGTAGGCTTTTATTCACCATTCAAAATGAACAGCTAGTTTCAAAAAATAAATGTTAAAGAATGTAACACAGGGTATCGTTTTCAAATTTGTAATGTCCAGTTTTTATAGGGTTGTATTTTTTGTGATGCTGTTTTTCTATGGCTTATAGAATAGGGATGTGAAAGAGAGGGAGGACGAGGCTCCAGTTCTCGATGAAGCAGAAGATTCTGCTTGCATGATCTACACACTCCAACTGACTTCACTTCTTTAAATTTTAGTGGTCACTTCTAAGGGATAATTTGCATGTGACAAAACACAAGGCAAAAATGAAGAGTTAGAGCATGACATCCTACGTCACGGGCTTCTAGGATCTGGCCTCTGGCTCTCCCCTCCTCTTAATGTTTGGTCCTGGATTAATGACTTCAGCAGCCTTCTGATCTCAGCCTTAACTTCCTCATCCAGAAACTTCAGTGACTATGATGAGGATCATACCAAATCATGAAGTTTATTACAGTTGTTTTAATAGTAAAGTGGTATAGAAGGCCAGGAAAGTGATAATTGAAAAAACGTACTTAAGAAACACCATCAATGTGGCAAGTTAGTGAAAAACTCAAGGAGTGGCTGTTCTCATTGCATCTCTGAAGATCCAGCTATAGAATTGGGGAAAATGTGAAAAAAGTGATCAGGTCATCTATTGTATGAAATTCAAATATGTTTCTAAATTCCTATTTTAAAATTAAGGCTAATCTCCTGCTCAATTCTCTCTCTCTCTCTCTTTCTCTCTCTCTCTCTCTGTCTCTCCGTCACTCTCTCTCTCTTTCTCTCTCTCTGTTCTTCCCCTTCCTCCTCTTTCTCTTTCCTTCCCTCCCTCTCTCCCCTACCAATGTCTACTCCAGAGATAATCAGTATGAACAGTTATTTTAAAATCAAATACTTTGAAGATGGAAAACATTGGAAGGCTCTTGTGGATTTAAAATTCAATTAAAGACTAGAATTATATACTGTCAGCAGGAGTTGGTGAAATCTCAAATTCCCCTGGAACAACAGAGTGACCATTGCTGGGTGGGGGAGCTGAAACAATAACCCTGTAAACAAGCTGTCCAAAGTGAAGGGCCAGAGACAGCCTACAGCAAAGATGGGATAACGCCTTCAAGGAACACCGCCTCCTCATCATGGTTTATAACAACTCGATGACGTTCTTCCACATGTTTTAATGATTATCATACCTTCTCCTTCACAAAGGATTGATTTATTATGGTTTAAATTTAAAGAATACTGGCTTCCCAGTTTTGAATCAGGCTTAGATTACAGAACACATAAAATCAATGACTTTGTTCTAGGCAAGAAAAACATAATGTTCATTTAAGTGCAAGAAGATTAGTTCTTGGGAAAAACTCTGCATGTATTTCTGAATACTAGCCACTTCCCCACCCACCACTGTCACCAGAACTACCACATTTAACACTTTTATGGTATCTTAACATTCACAAACTACTTCACATATTATTTATTTTAGTCCTCAAAACAACTTTGTCAAATAGAACGAATAAGCATAGCTTTTCAGTTTAGAAAATTGAAACCCTGCTGCTCAGAGCGGTGGAGGGATTGGGGAAAGGTCACTGAACCAGTAAGGAGCAGCCATTCTTCTCTCAACAGGACTGACTGATGGCTTCCCAGTCTCTCTCCATGTCACATCTCTCCTTTAAGCCCCAGAGTCCACATCAACCAAGTGCTCCAAATGCAAAGTCTCCGGGGTGAGCCTGTAGTGTTCTCCCATAGCCTCTTTCTCTCCGTGATCTTTCCCTTCCACATGGAACAATGTTTCTTATCTTCTCAGATGTGTAAACCAAAAATCTAGGCATCACCTCTATCCTTTCTGAATGTTGTCTCCACATGCATATATATTCTACCCACTTTCTATAGCTTCTATCTTCTGAGTATTTCTCTGATCTGCCCACTTCTTGGTCTCCACCATGAACACCATAGTCCAAGTTCCCATCTCTCATACTGACAGTATTTCTATATACACATTCTACCTTTCCTTCACCTCTCCCACTCCATCCATTCTCCATGTTGTAGCTACAGGGATCACATGATTCCTCTGCTTCATATCTTTGGTTGGCTTTACAGTTGATGGTTTGCCCCATCAAAACTCATGCTGAACTGGCATTGCCAAAGTAATTTTGAAAGATTGTGGCATCTTTGAGAGATGTTTGGGTCATGTGGACTCTGCACTCAGAAAATAATTAATATAGTCCTTGAGAGAGTAGGGTAGTGATTGTGAGAATGGGCTGTCATAGCGTCTGGGCTGTCACCCCTTTATTCCTTTACCTGTGTCACACATGCTTATTTGACCTAACACTTTTTTTCTGCCATGTTATGGTTCAGCATGAGTGCTCACTAGGTGTGATGATGCCTAATTTTCCCTGCTTCCAGCTGCGAATTAATAAACCTCTTTCCTTGATAAATGTCCTAGTCTTATTTTTAAAAATAATTTTATTGAGAAACAAATAGCAATGAGACAGTTTCAAAATGGATTAGTAGGACAGTTTCAATAATTAATACACTGCATATTGTTGTCTTAGTGGTTATTCACTGTACAAGATGCAGACATGATATCCTGTCCACAAATACTATTAGAACAAATCTTTCTATTCACTGAATTAAGAGAATGTAGCTGTATATCTATCCTAACTATTTTGAATATACAGATACAACATGGTCCTTCATTTGCATCCCCTTTTTTGTTTAGTTTTTGTCAGAGAAGGGTATTCTATTGTCATTTAAATATTATAGTGCAAGAATTCAGCAAAATATTCCAATGTAGTCCAGTAGTCCTTAATAGTAGTGGGTTTTCTGTAAGACTGGCAATGTCAGAAGTTGTTGACTTGAGCCTTTTACAGCTCAGCATATTAATATGGCTTTACTTTTTATACTTCGTTTTCATACTTTTCTGATGGATGGTTAAGACCAAGATAAAGCAAGACCTATATAACAAGAAATGTAGCTTTTGTATCTGATAAGGTCAGTCAAATACCCTCAGGGTTTATCCTGAAACCCTATACTGCAGTTTATAGATCCTTTGTCAGTGTCAGCCATTTGGATGAGTCACAGTCATTGCTTGACCAATTTGCTCTCCATGAAAGCCTGAGAGAATGTTTTCTTTCCATGTGATGTATCCTAGTCTTAGATACTCTCTAATAGCAACAGAAAATGACTAAGACATCATAGTGCTTTAGTCAAAGAATCCTTAGTGTGCTGCATAATGAGCACTGTACTTTGAGCCCTGGGTCTTCCTAGCCAGATTCTTTCCTTCAGCCCTTTGCTTTCACCTCATGGGCTGTTTTTATCTTATCCAAGCCATCCAGGTCTCCTCTCTGCTGAGAGCCTTCACACTGGATGCTCCCTCTGTCTGGACAGCTGCCACTCATCTGCTGTCACCTGCTTTAGCTCCAACATCACTGCCTCAGGGAAGTCTTCCCTGCTTGCCAGGTTTACACTGGGAACATGTCTCCTTTATTCCATGTAAGTACATATTTGTCTGTTTTCTCATTTTCAGCTGTTACTGCCAATGCCCTGCATACTCTGTGATAGCTTCTGATTGTTGCATCCACTGTTGTCAAGCACGGGGGCTGGTACTTGTTAGACATTTGGTAAATACGTGTTAGAGTCACATTCAGACTGCTGGCTCCAAATATGAAGTGCAGCACACCTAGTCCCAGTGAAGGGTGCCCAAGTGCCTAGCTCATTAAATGAAAAGAAATCAGGGGCTTGGGAGGCTCGGAAACTAAAGCTTAGAAATGAAATTCTGAGCCAACATGGTACATTTTAGCACTGTCAAAGGAAGTTTATGATTTAAAATCACTAATAGTCAACTATGTAGGAAGCAGTACTTTGGCCTTCACCACCAGTGTAAAACTAATGTACAGAAAGGATTACGGTGGGATTTATTCAACTTTCACTAAAATAACAAGAAGCCATATTTCATGAACTTCCCTATTATATAGCACTTTAGATAGAGGTGTGAGTGAGTGAGGTGTTCTAGTCATGCGCTCCCAGCTTGTTAAGAATGGGAGCACCATTTAAAATTAGTTTTATATCTGTAATGAGTTGGGAGACACCTTACTACTCCTTGAAATTTCAATTAATAAGGTAAGTACTTACTTTTTTATATAGTCTACATACAGTGCCAGATAACAGAAAATTCATTTGGCAAAATGCTGGTTGACACCTCTCTGAGTATAATCAGAGAAAAACTGGACAGACGTTAAATATAATGAGCAAAGCTCAGTTCTCTGCACATCTCGTCTGCCCCATTCTCCAGAGGTTTTCCTGTGCAGTGGGATCCCCTCTTCGCTGCTGAATTCCTTAGGATCTTGGCCACTGCCAGCAGATGTGTCTGTCTCCTCTGGCAGTCTGCTAAGGCAACTTGGGGAAACTTAGCTTGGCAATGTGGAAACCTCCATTTTTAGAATCATTTCCCCAAATAAACATTTCACTTTCTTAACATAAAGACCCTATTATGTTATATATAACCTGAAGTAATTCTCTTTCTTTGGAATTCTGCTTGATTATGGTCAGATTCAACTCTAGCCCAAAGGCCTTCACCATAGCTTCTCCCAGCTTCTTATAAAATACTATTGGGTAATTTAGGTTCTCTCTCAAATGACAACATATCTCTTCAGTACCTAATATAAAGCACAAAAACAAAAAACAAGCAAAAAGTCTCCCTATGTTACTTTCTCTTTTCTTTTCTTCATTTCTCCATTTCATTTAATATACATTTATTGAAGGTCTACTATGTGCCCGGCACTGTTTCAATCAATGGGATAAACAGTGAAACAAAGAACGCATAAAGTCACTGTTCTTCTGAAATTTGTCCTCACGTGTCCTTTATATGTGAAAATGGACAAAGGTAGGAAGTGGTACAGTGGTACAAGTGGAGGGAGAGTCATATATTTCAAAGGAAAGACATTTCTGAATTAAAATTTGTCCTTTGTTTGAAGTTTAGAGAAACCAGTTGTTCTTAAATAATGGTAATCTATTGCCCATAACAAGTCTGATGAGGATTTATTTTTAGAATACTGGTCCAAATTTTGAAAAGTCAAGCTTGAAAATCTGCATGGTAGTTTTCAGGCTGGCTTAGAAAAAATATCATTATTAACTAATTACTTCCGATGTGGTGTTTATCTAAATAGGGTGCTCCGTTTTCACTGTGTCTTTTTTTCCAGGCCTTTGTGGGAAGCCCCTTGAGAATAGGGCAATATATCAGTCATCTCAGGATATACAGGACTTTATGGAATGCCTCATATAGAAAGGTCAGTATCTAACAAAACATTTTATTGAAATAAAAATGTATGTTCAGATGATTATCAAGATTGGTCTTCATACTGGTAAGATAAATGAACTTCCACAGTTTCAGAAAACCATGGTATCTCCCAAAAGTAAAATAAATGACTAGATTTCTGGCTCTTTTTAATAATGCAGAATATTCATAACTTAAGTATAATGATTAATTGTAAAATGAAGCTTGTATTTGTGGGGTTTTGTAGCACTCAGCAATTAATTTTTTGTAAAACCATATGCAAAAAATACATTCACAAATATAGATAAAATATACAAACACATATTTACAGAAATGATTCATATAACCATTTCATTGTGTGTAATTCTCTTCTGTCCCAAGGTTTTGGGGAGCTAGAGAGAGGAAGGAATGGACACTTCCCCCCGGCTACACAAGCTACTGGTCTCAGAGTTTAAAATCCAAGGGGAGCTTCATGTGTGTGCAACTTCAAAGAGGGAAATCCTGTAACTCTATCAATTAAAAGCATAACCTATGCTACCTTTATATTGTAGAAGTTGAAAGTTCACTAGTACTGATAAGTTAATGTTAAAAAATTTGTAGTATCTATTGTCATTGTATTGTATCAAAAGCAAATGATCCTAAAAGAGTTGATTTAGTACTTAAATTACCTACCTGGATTTCAAACTTATGATCTAGGTAAATCTTAAAATTTTGGCTCATATTTTCCCCTAGGAGCTCATGATTAATTTAGAATATGAAAATTTCAGTTTCCTGAGAAAGTTATGTGATTAAGATAAAATTGAAGCAGTAATGCAGTGTATAGAAATTCCTATTAGCTACACATGTAAAGCATTCAGGAACAGTGGTACATTCTTCAAGCAGATGTACTTTATGTCAAACTTGGGTTCAACTCTCTGCTTTACTGTATACTAGAGATTCAGGGCAACATACTTGACCTTTCTAAGCTTCAGCTTCTGGTCTCAAAATAGCAAAAACAACACCCAATAAAAAAGGCTCATGTCAGGATCAAATCGAATAATAGATGTAAGTGCGCTGCACAGTGACTGGGGCATGATAAACACTACAAGTGAAGCTGTTTTTATTTTGATGCATGAAATAGTTACCTTATTGACAGGAATAATGTTTTTGACATTGAAGTAGAAGCCGAAATACACCATGTTGAAAACGCCATGACGTCCCAATGTTGCTGTAAATCCTTTGTTGAGGCCTCGCAGTCCCAAACCATCCTTCTTAATGATTTCTCTTGCATAAGTCAAAGTAGAGGGTTGCTGTGGGAGGGAAAACCAAAGCCAGAGAGCTAATCTTTAGAACTGTGAAATAGAATAAATTACAGTACAACTTCTTTTTAGGCCAGAATTAGTAACTGTGTTTTTCTCAAACATATTCACACCTAGATGTGTGCTTTTGAAAATCAGAAAATGCAAAAGCAAACAAAATTGCATGTATATCAACAGGCTTTATAGGAAAGATTGTTGGCAAGGATAAACATCTGTGGTGAAATTAGTGGAACTAACATCACGTGATAACTCTTACCACTTTCAATATGTAAATAATTGGATCCAATTCTGGATTATCTAGTCTAATTGAAGGGATTAATCATATAGATAAATTAGTAATCTATAGCTATGTATCATCAAAAAGGAATTCATAATTGGGTTCTGAATCAAGTATATTACCTTTCTAATTATGCTTTTCTAAAGTGAATAGCAAAATTAGTCTTGATTCCATTGCTTCAGTGGTGTAAGATGCTGGTAGGGTAGAAATCAGCCATGGATATCCAGAGGTACCGTCCTCAAGAAGGTGGGCAATCAGCATGTGTATCTCTCAATGTGATAAGTTACAAATTCATGGGTTGGGAGTACTAGGTTACTTGTAATTTATTCTTTTGCTATCCTCTGATTGATTACCAAAGGCTGACGCACCTTGGCTGCTAGAATCCAATCTGCTTCTACATTTGAAACCTGCTAAACATCTCACTGCAGCTTGCTCTGAGGTATATAATTTGCAGCAATATAATCACAGTCTTTCACATAGGTTAGCACTGACATGACATTTGTTTGATATTTTACGGGAGTAGGTTGCTGGAGTGGTCACAGAAATCTGCTGTGTTTCAGAAATAAAAGTGTTTTCTTGGGCCAGCCTGATAGCTCAGTGGACCAAAACGCCTGCTTAGGCAAAGCACAGTGCCCTGGGTTTGATCCCTAGCATGCTGTGTCAGCCCTGCCTCAAGGATGCACTGGGATGGCGATGGACACTGGGCATGGTGGTGTGCACCTGTAATCCCAGCACTCGGGAGGCTGAAAACGGGATCACAATGAGTCCAATCTGCATAGTGAGACCCTGTACGAAATACATAAAAAAGTGTTTTCTTATCATGTGTAATTAAGGTTACTTGGGCAAAACAGAAAGGAACAAATCCAATTAAGGCTTTGTATCCAAATTGCATTTATAGTTAATTAACATAATGTATTTAAATGAACTTATTTATACAGTAAAATCCTAGAGTTCTGCTGATAAATTTTGAAAATAGTAGTTACAGTTTTATACTCCATTTCATCTTTCCACCTAAGACGATTAATTATGTGTTATAGTAATCTTAAAGACAAATTTCTTTGCATATGAATATGCTGTGTAAGAATAGATCTCACAATGATAAAAGACATACAGGAAAACAGAAAGACTCTCAGAAGGTTACAGTTCTCTCTGCATTGGACAACATGGGACTTTTTGGTTTGTGTTTTGGCACCCTGACCAAATAATAGTAGAATTATTTATTTTGATTTTCACAAGAGATGAGGACAAATGGAGCAGAAGGTCACTTCTGTGTCAGTGCGGAGGGAATGATCTGGCCACTGTCGTCTGCTCTGAGCTGGCCTCCCTGGGGAGGGAGAACAGGGCTGAGGTAAAGCTGGCCAGGTGGCAAGTGCTGCACCCCTAACCTAAGCTTGCTTCCCATCTCGCTTACCCAAGGTCTTGAGAGCAGGTGCATCCAGGTGGGGCGGAAGCCATCAGGTTCTACCGCACAGTGGAAACAGTCTTTCATAAAAGTACAGGTAACAAGAGCTTTCCTAAAAAATGGCCTCAAAGCTGTTTCTACCATCTAAAAAACCCTACTTCCCTAAGCCATCAAAATGTTGTTCATCTTTTTCACTGTCTTGAAAGGAGGAGACTTTTACTTGATCTTGGTGAGGGCTGACAAACATACAAATGGAATATGTGGATCGTCTACTTCCTTTGGCCATGTGGGTACAGGAAAGCACAGCACATAGATTTTAAGCTGCTGCTGCCTTGACCTGGAACTCTAGCTGCCACAAATTTAGTAAATCAGAAGGTAACGCAGTAACCAAAAGTAGGCACTTAATGCCAAACAGTTCGAGGCTTGAGCCTCAGTAACGCCATCTGCTAACTTTGGCAATATTTTATCCTCTATGATATATCCTCACTTCCCTGACTTGTGGGTGTGGATAATAGTAGAATCTTTTTATAGTGTTATTGTGATGGTAAATAAGTGAATGAACTTAGTCCATTATAATCCTTCACTTATAATTAGGTGTTAATAACAGTAGTTGTGCTGATAATCATAAAAGTGGTTCTATTATTTTTTCCATAATTTTATTGAGAAACAAATAGCAATGAGACAGTTTCAAATCAAATTGGTAGGACAGTTTTAATAATTAACACATTGCATACTGTCTTCCTAGTGGTTATTTATTGTTCAAGATGCAGACATGATATCCTATTTACAAACACTATTAGAACAAATCCCTTTATTCATTGAATTAAGAGAATGTAGCTATATATCTATCCTAACCATTTTGAATATACAGATACAAAATGGTCATTCCTCTGTATCCCCCCTTTTTTTGTTTAGTTCCATCATTTAAATATTATAGGTGTATGAACTCAGCAAAATATTCCAAAAGAGTCCGGTAGCTCATAATAGTATTGGGTCTTCCACATGACTGGCAATGCCGGAAGTTGTTGACCTGAGTCCCCAGCAGCTCAACATAACAACATAGCTTTATTTCTTATACGTCGTTTTTATACTTTTCTGCTGGATAGTTAAGACCAAGATAAAACAAGACCTGTGTAACAAGAATTGTAGCTTTTTTTTTTCTTTCTTTTTTTTTTGGAACTGGGGATTGAACTCAGATCCTTGCATTTATGTCAAGCGCTTATCCTACTGAGCCATCTCCCAGGCCAAGAATTGTAGCTTTTGTATCTGATAAGGTCAGTTAAATTCCCTCAGGATTCATCCTGAGACCCTGTACTGCAGTTTGTAGATCGTTTGTCAGTGTCAGCCATGTGGATGAGTCACGGCCATTGCTTGACCAATTTGCTCTCTGTGATAGCCTGAAAGTGGTTCTATTAATAACAGGTAATTTTCCCTTCCTTCCTTCTTCCTCTCTACCTCCCTCCCTTCTGTCTTTCCTTCCTTCCTTCCTTCCTTCCTTCCTTCCTTCCTTCCTTCCTTCCTTCCTCATACCCCTCATTCCTTTTCCTTACCCTTTTTCTTTGTGTGGGGCTAGAGATTGAGTCAGGGCCTTTGCACTGAGCTATCTATATTCCTGGTCCTTTAAATTTTTGTGGTTTTTTGAAAATTTTGAGCCAGGGTTTCACTAAGCTGCAAAGTTTCCCAGGATGGTTTTTTTTTTTTAACTTGTAGTCCTCCTGCCCTTGGGGGTAATTTTTTTTTTCTTGTTTTTTAGTTGAAGGCACTGACAAAACATGGAAGGTAATTCGAGGGTGAGAAAAAGATATGCTTAATTAATTTTTTTTCTTCTGACCATCTTCTTTCCTTCCCCAGTGCTCTGGATCCTTGTGATGAAGTTTATCAGAAATGCATGCAGAAGGTAACATAGCAGATCTAAGATTAAGCAGAACCCAAATCCTGGCTGGAGAGTTTCCATGCACATATCTCACTCCAGAAGCACGCCTCTCTACAGCAACTGGCGGGTCCTGTAAATCGGCCTCTTCCCCATCGCTCAAAGTCAGCATCATTGGTGAGAACTCCACATTTGGCAAGCGCATAGACTACAGAAGCAGTGGCAGGCGCGCAAGCTGGACCTCTGTCTCCACCGCACATTACAGCCCATGGCACACTTTCCTGTATGTTATTAGGTACCCGGAACACAGGAAGTGCTCTTAAATGTTACCCCTATCACAGATGCTCGGGACTTTATGTATTTTGGGTTATTTAACCTTCCTCACAAGTGTGTGAGACAGATATTAGTAATACCCTCATTTTTTTTATTAATTTTATTGAGAAACAAATAGCAATGGGATAGATTCAAAACAGGCTAGTAGGACAGCTACAATAATGAATACATTGCATATTGTTGTCTTTGTAGTAGCTATTCATAGTACAAGATGCAGACATGATATCCTGTGCAAACACTATTAGTACAAATATTTCTATTCATTGAATTAAGAGAAAGTAGCTGTATATCTATCCTAATATATATATATCACTACAAAAATATCCTTCATTTATATCCCCCTTTTTTGTTTACTTTTGTCAGAGATGGGTATTCCATTGCCATTTAAGTATTGTAAGTGTGTGAATTCAGAAAAATAATCCAATATAGTCCAGTAGTCCATAACAGTAGTGGGTTATCCATAGGACTGGCAATGTCAGAAGTTGTTGACTTGAGCCTTGTGCAGCTCAGCATATTAATATGGCTTTACTTTTTATACCTTATTTTTATACTTTTGTGCGGGATGGTTAAGACCAAGATAAAGAAAGACCTGTATAACAAGAAATGAGCATTACCCTCATTTGATAGATGACTAGAAATCAAGTTACTCACCTAAGACCAGAGTAAGGGGCAGCCCAAGTGAGGCTCAGGGCTCCAAATCTGTGCCTTCATTCATTTCCTGGTTCCTCCATCCTAACCTAGCTAATTGCTTCTTTCAACAACCCTGTCAGGTGAGCTGCAGGTACTTCATATTCCGTATATTTTTACAATAAGGAAACTGAGGAGAATGAAGTAATGTCCAGGTAAAGTGCTGCTGATAAATGGCTTAACTGGAATTCAGCTTCCAATTCAGTGCTGTTCTTACACACGGGTGGAAAGATTTTCAGAGTTTGGTAAACCATCTGATACAGGTAATAGACATACAATAGTGCAAATACACTCTTCTGGAAAGTAGGGGCTTGGGATAAAGAAAAAACTGCAGTACCAATGCCTGTAAAACTCAGAGGTAAAAGTATGGTACTGAGGTTTTTTGCTTCATTCAGGGATGTGTATCACACATGTGTAAGCAAATATTCAATTAGAAAGGCAAAATGTGACTTCCACAAGGATGCTTTAATAGGAAAATATAGCATCATTTTGACTAGATCTCTATAAACACAAGGAATTTTACTAAACTTATTTGATTACTGGGCTTCCATTTCAAAACAAAATGGTGAATGATTAGCAACACCAGCCAAATGATTCCGATACTATCTAACCTGGCAGGTCACCTGTCAGGTCACGTTCCTTGTCTTGTTTAGATTCATCCTGGTTTTCATATCTCATTAGCAAATGGGGGCCAAATTTTATCCTTACTTTCTCAGATGTGCTTTTCGCTGGCTGCACCAGAGCGATATTAGATGTAGCTAGTATTATGGCATCACCCTGCTCAAAACATAGGCTCATAGAAATCCTCAGCTCACTATGCCTTCCAGAAGAATTTGCATTCGAAGTAACTCAGAGTCATAACTTGAATTTTAGATATGCCACTGTTAATGTTAGAAACCCCAGTTCTTCTATGCATTACTGGGTGCTTATAGGTGCCATGTGTTGGGCTGCATGTTTAGTAGAGTGCTTTGCTTATATACTACAAACATATTTTTATTAGGTTTTATTGGAAAGGATATTCTGATGGTTTTAACATCAAACAATGACAGTACTCCACCATGGTTATGGGATTAATCTTCTGTTTAAAATGTCCTTATGAGGTTTAATAGAATTAATCTGAAGATAAATAACCCAAACACAAAAAGGAAAATATTGCAGGACCTCATTTATATGTGAAATTAAAAAAGAAAAGAGAGAGAAAGAAAGAGAGATATGAAAATTAAAAACAAGTGAATATACAAAGGCAGAATAGAAGTAGGAAATGGACATAGGTGGGTCAAAGGATGCAAAATAGTACATATGTAGTAAGAATGTTTTAGAGATATAATGTCCAATATGAGTAACATAGTTAATAAAATTGTGTTCTTTTTTAAATTTTATTTATTTGTGTGTGCGTGTGTGTGCGTGCGTGTGTGTGTGTGTGTGTGTGTGTGTGTGTGTGTGTGGCCAGCTCAGCCCACCTGGGGGCGGGGCTGGCTGGCATGTGGTGCTGGGGGATTGAACTGTGGTCCCTGTGCTTTGCCAAGCTTGTTCTAAGTAGGTGCTTTAGACCACTGAGCCATCTCACCAGCCCTAAAATTGTGTTCTATTAGGATTTTTGTTTTGCTTTGTTTTTTGGCAGAACTGGGGATTGAACTCAGGCCTTTGTGCTTGTCAGGCAAGTGCTTATTCTGCTGAGCTATCTCCCCAGCCCTGTATTAGGATTTTTGCTGAGTAAGATTTTAGTTGTTCTTGTCACACTTATAACTGCACAAAATAATAGGTATGTTAGTCTGGTTCACTGTGGTAATCATATACAAATTCTATGTAATTCATAACATCATATTGTAAGTTTCAAATACACATAACAAAACTTTCATAAAACAAATTTAAAAAGATAAGAAAAAGCAAAGGAAACTAGAAGAGATAAAAGAGCCCTTGCCCTGCAGTATCCTGGGGAACTGATTCCTTGCTACTTGAAACCCCCTTACCACCAAGAAGCACCTGAGATGGTGATGACAATTTAATTTTTTTCCCTCAAGTTCTTCCATCCAACTAAGGACTACGGCTATTGCTGATCAGTTTGTGAGCTCACAGATGGAGGTTTTAGGCAGCAGGCCTTGTTCCCTGGGTAAACATATCAAAGTTTGGTCAGTGGATGCAGGTAAGGTATGACCATGGTTTCCCTCCGTCACTGCAGCCAAAGAAGAACTGTAGACACAACATACAGAATAGCAGCATATTCTGCATATGCTCCTTCAGTTGCTCCCAGCCATAAGGTGAGCTCTGTTGCATTCTGAGCCTAGGCAATAAGGGTGTTGTTCTGGATTTTGTCATGTATTTGGAAAGAAAATCAGATGAGTTCTTCACACATGGATCAAGTGCACATATCTTATCTTAACCTTTGAGAAATACTGTTTGGTGAAAAAAGAGACCCTGTTGTCACATACAGGCAGGAAAATATGCTGGATCTTTAGGAGATAAAAGAATGCCTATATTTTTCATTATTCAAATGAGGTCTTGAGGCATTTTCATAAATTTGAAAAAAAGAAAAACTTCCATTTACATGAGAAAAAATGTAAATGAAAGAAGAGGAATCAGGCCTAGAAATCTGTATTTATACATTTGTTTTGTTGGTTAAGAGATGTCACTAATTAATCAGTAGAGTTTATAGGGCATCATTCTAATCCATCATTAGTTTATAGTGCATCATTATTCTAATTCAACATTAGAGTTTATAGAGCATCATTTCACTAATTAATCACTAGAGCTATAGGGCATTGTTCCACTAATTCATCATTAAGAGTAACAGGATATGACTATAAACAAAAAGATACCCTACATATTAGTATAATCTATCTTAAGTTTACTGTGGATGAACAGGTTTATTTTTAAACAATTTTTGAGTGAAGAATACTTTGCTGCCAATGAACTCTTGTAAATGTTGAGCTATGAAGCTATATTAACCCAAGTTTCTGCCCAGCAGTCACTCCTGGGTGGGCAGAGGAGGGGGAATGTGGCACACTTGTCCCTGTGCTTTTGGCAGAGCAGGAAGGAAGACAATAGTGCTGTAGCCACCAGAGCTGCTGTTCTCTTAGGTGTCTTCCTGGAAGAGTTATTACAGACATAACATTATAGAGATATATGCATAACCATCTCAAAGTCATGAAACTTATCATAGCTAACCTTTGGAAGTGGCTTTTTGTTTTTTTTTTTTTTTGGAAGTGGCTTATATGAATAGGTAGAGAGAATGTGTATTAGTATACAATGGAGTTCTATTCTGCTATAAAGGAGAATAAATCAGAGGCATTTGTGAGAAATTTCAAGATGCACATTGAGGCCATAACATTCAGTGAAATAAATCAGACACACAAGCCTAAATATTACCTGATTTCTCTCATATGAGAAAACAAATTATAAATAAATTAAAAAGCCAAATAAAAGATAGGCCTTTTGCAAATGAGGAGGAGGCCAAGAGATGGAGGTCAGGAGAAAGAAGGCATAAAAGGAATTAAGATGTGTTAAGTACACATATGCACTCTCACAATGAAGGTAATCATGCACTGCGAACATATACTAACAAAAATAAAGACTATACGAAGGGAAAGCAGGTTGGTGAGATAGCTCAGCAGACTGATGTGCCTGGTTAGGCAAGCTTAGGCAAGTGTCAGGGACCGCAGTACAATCCTGGGCAACACATGCCATGCCAGCCCTGCCTCCAGGGCCAGCTGAGCTGGCAAATAAATAAATAAATAAATAAATAAATAAATAAATAAAATTTTTAAAAAGGGGAGGAAAGAATCTTCACTTCTTGGCTCTAGAAACAATTCTTTGGATTTTCCCCTTGAGTTTCTTTTTTATATTGCATTTATTAGAGTCTTTCTTTCTTTCTTTCTTTCTTTCTTTCTTTCTTTCTTTCTTTCTTTCTTTCTCTTTCTTTCTTTCTTTTTGTGGTACTGGGGATTGAACTCAGGACCTTGTGCTTGCCCGGCAAACACTTACTCTACTGAGCTATCTCCCGTATATTTTAAATATATATAATGATTGCATTCATTATAGGAAATTTGTATTCATACATGGTATAACTTGATCCTTTTTTCCCCTATTGCCCTACACTCCCTTCAACCCTTCTCCTCCTCCCTATTTATAAAAGCTTTGTTTCCTTTTTCCATTCTTTTCTCATCACTTTTCTTTTCCCTTAATTCCCCTAGTTCCCCTTCATTTGAACATTTTCTTCTTATTTCAAAATATCTAATACACATTTTTGTTCTTATTTACACTTTTAATTTTTTTATACCAGAGAAACAATCCAGTATTTACATATGTGTGTCAGATTTATTTCATTTAAGAGTATGGGCTCAAGGTGCATCTATTTACCTAGAAATGTCTCAGGCTTATCCTTGTTATAGCAGAGTAACACTCCCTTGTATAAAAAGACCACATCTTATTTATTCAATCATCAGTTAATGGACATTTGGGTCATTTCCAAGATTTACTATTGCAAACTGTGTCGCTATAGACGTGTGTGTATATATCACAGTGGTATGATGCTTTGAATTCTTTTGGGAAGATACCAAGAAAAGGAATACTTGGGTTAAATGGAACCTCTAGTCCTAGTTTTTTGAGGAATCTCCATACTAGTTTCCACTGTAGTTGTACAAGTCTATATTCTCACCAATGGTGGAAAAGGGCTCTTTTCCCTACAGCCCCTTCAGCATTTGTTGTTGGTTGATTTCCTGGTAATTTCTTTCTGGAGTGAGGTGGAATCTCATTGTTGTTTTAATTTGAATCTCTTTAATGACCAATGATGCTGACCATTTTCTCATATATTCATTTGCCATTTCTATTTCTTCATCTGAGAAGTGTCTATTCATGCCAGATGCTCATTTTTGGATTTATTCTTTGAATTTGTGAGTGGGGTCCTGATTTTTTTTGAGTTCTTTATATATTCTAAATAGTAGTCCTTCATCTGAAGATAAGCTGGCAATTTTTTCCACACTGTGGGCTGTCCATTCTGTTGGTGGTTTATCTTGCTGTGCAAAAGGTTTTAGTAGGAAGAGATCCAAGTTGTTGATTCTGTGTAATAGTTCTCTTGTGGTCTGAATTTTATTTATAAAGTCTTTGCCTACACCAGTGTCTTTAAGAGTTCTACTTATTCTATCTTCTAGAAGAAGATTTAGTGTTTCTGTTCTATGTAGTAGCCTGTTTTTGGCAGAACTTGGGATTGAACTCAGGCCCTTGTGCTTGCCAGGCAAGCACTTATTCTACTGAGCGATCTCCCTGGCCCTCTGTTTTATTATTTAGAACTTTTTATCCATTTTGACTTTAGTATATGGTGAAAGATATGGTGTAGTTTTAATCTTGGGCATGTGGAAAGCCAGTTTTTGCAGTGTCATTTATACAATGGCTGCCTTTCTTCTAGTGAAGGTGTTTGACACTTTGTTAATGATAAGGTAGCTATATATGTCTGGAGTTGTTTCTGCATCTTCAGTGTGTTCCACTGCAGCCAGGTCTGTTTTTTTTTTTTTTTTCTTTTTTAAATAATGGTAGCTTTGTATAATCAGGGGTTGAAGTTAGGTTTGTGATGCCCCCTACGTTCCCTTAGATGCTCAGGATTGTCTTTGACAGTCTAGGTCTCTTCTGTTTCCAAGTGAATTTTAGGATTGTATTCTCTAATTGTGTGAGATATGCTGTTGGAATTTTTTAGTGAGACTACATTATATTTGTATAGCAATTTTGGAAGTATGTCTGTTTTCACTGTATTAGCTCTTCCTATGCATAAGGAAATGATACCTTTCTATTTTCTATTTTTTCACTGTTTTAGGAGTATTTTTTTAAATAATTTTATTGAGAAACAAATATCAATGAGATAGTTTCACAACCGATTACTGGCACATTTTCAATAATTAATACATTGCATATTGTTGTCTTAGTGGTTACTCATTGTGCAAGATACAAACAGGATATCCTGTCTCAAACACCATTATAACAAATCTCTGTATTCGCTGAATTAAGAGAATGGAGCTGTATTTCTATACTAACTATTTTGAGTATACAGATACAGAAGGGTCATTCATTTCTTTCTTTCTTTCTTTCTTTCTTTCTTTCTTTCTTTCTTTCTTTCTGTGTGTGGCCAGCTCAGCCCACCAGGGGGCAGGGTTGGCTGGCATGTGGTGCTGGGGGATTGAACCGTGGTCCCTGTGATTTGCTAAGCTTATTCTAAGTAGGTGCTTTAGACCACTGAGCCATCTCACCAGCCCCAGGGGTCATTCATTTCTATCCCACTTTTTTGGTTAGTTTTGTCAGAGATGGGCTTTCCACTGTCATTTAAATATTGTAGGTGCTTGAATTCAGCAGAATCTTCTAATATAGTTCAGTAGTCCATAATAGTAGTGGGTTTTTTGTAAGACTGGCAACGTCAGAAGTTGTTGACTTGAACTTTTTACAGCTCAGCATATTAATATGGCTTTACTTTTTATACTTTGTTTTCATACTTTTCTGCTGGATGGTTAAGACCAAGATAAAGCAAGACATACATTATAAGAAATGTAACTTTTGTATCTGATAAGGTCAGTCAAATCTCCTCAGGATTTAACCTGAAACCCTATACTGCAGTTTGTAGACCCTTTGTCAGTGTCAGCCATGTGGATGAGTCATGGCCATTGCTTGACCCATTTGCTCTCTGTGAAGGCCTGAGAGAATGTTTTCTCTCCATGTGACTCTCCTTAGGCACACTCTATATCATCTATCACATTCCTCTGTGGCCCCATAATCTCCTTGGTCAGAAAATTTGGGACACAACTGAGTTACATGATGTTATAGTATAGGCTCTCCTATGTCCTGAGTCCTCACTGACCTTGAAAGACTAGGGTCAAAATGTTGGCTGTCCTTGCAGCCCTTCTTTTTCTCTGATTTTTGGTCAGCAAACTTAGGTTGTTAACCCTCCAGAAGAGAATCTTATTATTACCCTACAACATATGCAGCTGGGTTTAACCTAACTATCTGTCTGAATATCAAACATTTTAGGCATCACATGGAACAGCTATTTTCCATCAAGTATTGATATGTTAAACTCTAAGTGCCTGTAGAATATGAAGACAAAAACGAGAAAAATAAGAAAATGAATTAAAAATTACATAATTTTACACAGAAATTAAGAAATCTAAGCATATACAGCACTGTAGCAGGACAGTCCTGTGACTTTTTTTTCCTGTCTCTTGTTTTCATTTATTGCCCTTTTTTTTTCCTATATCCTCTTCAATGTCCTTTTTCAAAGTATTGTAGGTTTCAATATATAAGGCCTTTACCTCTTTCATTAGCTTGATTCCTAGGTATTTCTTTCTTTCTTTTAGATGCCATTGTGAAAGGTGTTGTTTCCCTAATTTCTCTCTCAGTGAGTTTGTTATTTATGAGAATAACAGGGTCTTACTCTATAGTTCAGGCATCCAGAACTCACTATGTAGCCCAAGCTGACATCAAACTCATGGTAATCCTCCTGTCTCAGCCCCTTGAGTACTGGAATTATAGGTGTGTACCATGATACTCTGTTCTTCTTGAGTTTCTTAATTAACCGGGCTTTTTTTTTTTTGTGATTGTTGTTATCTTAATGAAAGTAATATGGCTAGGTGAGACTGCCTGGGGCCTGCTGGATCTTCATTCCACCCAGAGCCCAGACCTGCATGAGAGTAGAACTTCCTCCATCAGTCACGCCCAGTGTGGAACCTTGCAGCAGAACTCCCTGCAGAGAGGCTAGAGGCAAGACCCACTCAGCTGATCCAGGAGCAGAGCATCTTGCCAGAGTGCCACAGAGGGTTCATGTCCAAGAGCTGCAACAGGAAGAAGTGGAGCACAACAGCCAGACCCAAGCCACACCCACCTGGATGAGTTGGAACTTGGTAGATCTGGATGTGGTGCTAAGATAATAGCTCTATCTAAGCTGTACACCAAAGGTCAGAAGACAGTGCTATACAAAATGACAAAGAGAAAAAGCAAAATGCATTCCCAGGCCCTGAGTCCACCCAGAACAAATGCAGGAGACAATAACATAGAAGAAATTAGAATTCATACACCTGAAATCTCTGAAATAATAGTGGCTGAAGTAAAGAAACAACTGAAGAAAAGTATAGAAGAAATCACATCAGAAATAATTTCTGAAGTAAAAAAAGAAATAACTATAATGAAAGAAGTATTAAGTGCTTATAAAGAAGACACTCGGGGGCCAGAGAGATGGCTCAGTGGAATAAGCACTTCCCTGGCAAGTGCAAAGAGCTTGAGTTCAATCCTTGGTTCCGCAGGAAAAAAAAAAAAAAGAAGACACTGACAAAAAAAATACAGGAGAATAGAAAAATGACAGAATCCTTGAATGAGAGATATAGGAAAGAAACAGAATGCAGGAAACAGATTCAAAGTACTATACAGGAAATTAAAACCTCTATCACAAGCTGACAAAATTGTTTGAATGAAAGTGAAAATAGACTTTCAGATCTTGAAGACACCGTTGCAGCTAGTGATAAGGCAAGAAAGATCTCTTAAAAACAAGTAAGATGCAGGAAAAAATAATTCAACATCTGCAATATGATGCAAAGATGAACAATGTAAGACTAATAGGCATTAATGAGAAAGAAGGAGTCAATACAAATGATATGAAAAGAATATGGACAGAAGTAATAGCAGAAAGCTTCCTAAATGTGGGGAAACAACCTGACATTCAGGTGACTGAAATGTATAGAACTCCAAATAACATCAACCCAATTAAAAACACACCCAGACATAATATTCAAGATCTGAGAAATTCAGCACAGGAACAGTATACTAAAAGCTGTTAAGAAAAGAGACAGATCA
>NW_004524662.1:2615669-2639714 GCF_000260255.1 Octodon degus | reverse complement strand
GGACTTCTCCTGCATCCAATGGGTCATGATTCTATGTGGCTCTACAGGGTGAATATCAAGGAAATAGCAGTAGAACAGTCCCACAAGTGACACCTGGCCACCAGTAAGCATCATAGACACAGTCCATGTCCATGACATTCTAGAACTTTGAGCAATATCCTATCCCCAGTCTATTATAAGTGTTGGCCATATATTTGCCATTACAGTATTTATCTTAAGTTTTATTCTTAGTAATTCTTTACTATCATGAAAACATTTTCTTAGTTCAATTGTTTTGAAATATTTAATATTTATTTAATGAAAAAGTAATATAGCTAATTACAGACTTTATGTTATATTCAGTTCCTTAGAACTGCTGACATCACTGAACTGTTTCTTCTACTCATAAGATGAGGTAAAGCCAACAACCTAGAAATAACCTCTAGAGAGGTGGAAGGAAGTATTAAATGTATGTTGGTACTGGGGAAAACACAAGAGTTTACAGTAGTGACCAGAAGGATAAAATGAGAAGGAAGCATTGACAGAAATAGTCAATTATCTTTTTATGTAGTTCTATATTACTTAATTTCTGGAAAATGTAGAACTTTAAAAGTGTATAAAGACTACAGTACAGTAAGAAGGAAATCCATGTAAACCATCTTGTATCTGGTACATGGTAGACACTCTGTAAATGGTAGCTATTATCATTACTTCAAAGTCTTGTTGCTGAGAGCAGAACAGCAGAATGGAAGACTGCAGTCTATTTTCTGTAAATGGAAATGGAGAGGCAGCTTGGCTGCTCCCTTCAGTATTATTGAAGGATAACTACAGGAGTGGATTCATATGCATAATTCTCTTTTTGTGCCCACAAGTATCATAGACTGGAAAGAAATAATTTAGATACTGAACAGTTGCCAGGCAGTGTTTCACACAGTAATGCAAAAAATATCTGAGCTTAACTCAGTACATCATCATTGATGTTGACATGCCCTTGAAACTGGCTTCTCACACTTTGTAAACAGAGCCACACGTTCACTCCTCATATAACTCAATTTCTTCTCCCTTTCTTTCTTTTTTTTGAAAGAGATGATCACAGAACACAGCCTTGTTTTTTTGCTTATGTTGACCTTGAATAATATGAGCAAGCTTAATTTACTGTCTATGGAGAAATGAATTTCCAAGTTTGGTGATACCATGTATGACCTAATTGGTCTCTATTAGATTATTAAACTTCCAGAATAAGGTGTGTCAAGCAAATCTAGTGGTGTTATCCAAAGCCAGAAGCAAATCCTAAGCTAATTTTAAAAATATTCTTATCTTTAAATAGTTTACCATCAATTACACATTTACTATCAGTTCATTTATGCTTAAAATTATAATTATAGAGCAAGGAGGTAGAAGACTAATTTTCCTTTCTTGGATTGAACATATTTAAAGACTACCTAAAGGTCAAAACAGGCTTTTGTAATTTCCTAAAGGTTTCATTTAATATTTGGAGGTGAGAATGGTTATATTCACATGCAGTGTAGACAAAAATGACAGAGTAGAAAGAAAACCTGTGCCCCAGCCACACATCAGAGGCAAATCATATAGACCTCTAGGGAAGGAAAACAAAACCCTTCAGCCAAATAATAACTTTGAAGTACATTTCAAAGTGTAGAGAAAAACTGGGAAACAATTCATACAAGATTTTGCTCCTAGGGAGAAATTCACATTTTCCAGGCTCATGGAGAGCTTGCCAGCCAAACACCACTTGGCTTTGCACAAGTGATAGGAGCAAGACTTCTAGTTCTTAGAAATCTACGAATAGAAAAATGCATCAAGTAAGAGGGGACAAAGGTTCTATGAGGACAGCAAACTATAAACTCACACTTTTGCCAAGACTGGGCATATAAACCATCTCCAGTAGAGAAAATCTTGGGCAAGCTTTGTCCAAAAGCAGAGAGATTATAAACCAGAACAGCTCTTTGCTTGGGTTTAGTTTGAAGGACAGAGGGGAAATTTAGGTCTATCCTGATCTGATCTGAGCATATTTTTACACCCACCGAATCAAACCAAAACATGACAAAGCTGTAATTACTTTGTTCCCCACAGAAGATCAAGTATACTTAAACTGGAGGCTAATTTACTTCATTCGCTGTAAATATTGAGAGGCTGGCCAAAGTTCCCTGGTATTGGAAAGTGTAGCAGGATTATAGTCTTTGCCTAATACAGAGATAATTTAAAAAGTGTAGGCAAGACAAGCACACCTATTGAAATATTCATATATAAGTTGGAAGGATATGAGAGCAGTGTCAGGAAGCAGAGTAACCATAATTTCCTTGAAATTTTTGGAATAGTTTATGGTTAACGTGGATAAGAAGGCACATTTTGTGGGTAACATGCTTCTCACTGGTTACAAAATGAGCCCAGGCAAGAGAAGATAGCCAGGGCAGCTAGAGCCAGCCTGGTACCTGCCACACTGGGCAAGTGGGGTGGGAAGTGCTCTTGAAGCTCCAAGACTCTAGATCCCATCACTCTGTGGCCAAGAGCCCAGAGAAGGAGCTTCCATTTAGCCTTGGCTGCCCTTGAGCTTCAACTACCAGTGTCCAAGTTGAGGTCCCATGGGGCCCAAGCCTCAGAGGGCTCCATTCTGCCCTCTGTCAGTAACACCTTCCCCATATGGCCAAGGAGAAATCCACTTCCTCCCCACACCTCCTTCTAGATTCTATTCTGTGCAGCCAGACTGTAGCAGTCCTCTATTTCATCTTTATCTTTCCACCCTTGCCTAGTAGATGTTAAGTGCAAGAGCAAATGTAACTTGATTATTGTTTTCTTAGGCTGGCTTCCACTGCACACCCCTCTCAGCTGCAGCAACCTCTTGAGAAATTTCATGTTTAAAGCACCACATTGACTCACCACTTCAGGGCAAAGAAATAGGAAAATTCAAAGTAATGTATGTTGGACTCTGGTGGCTCATGTCCAAGACATGAGGGTAAGGAAGCTGAACTTAGAGGCACCATGGAGCCCATGCACCTAGTGTGGCACCACAACTGGCAACTGCATTTGACTGACAAGGCTGAAGAAGAGCTTAGTTTATGCTTTCCATACCAGGTGGGTCAGAAGGCTTAATCAAAAGTCCATGTTATGTCTCCAAAAGCACTCTCACTACACAGAAGTGACTGGCTCTAAGGAAGCTGGTCTGATCACCACTGATTTACCAATGAGAAGGACTTATGGGTACCTTGTTCAAGACCACATTGTTAGGAAATGGAAATGGTGGAAGGCATGATGGTAACATGGATGTGTCCCTTCCCCAATGCTGAACCTATGTTCCTTGCTCTCCAAATACCTTCCTGTTCTAAGTAGTTCTGATTTTGTATGTTCTCTAATATATTTTTATAGAAGGACTAAACTTTTTTAGAAATTAGAGAGCAGGAATAAAAATAGGATTCCTAATGGGATAAATGAAATAATGAAACACGATTTAGGAAAGGTCTAGCCCCAAGTCAGACCAGCAAGTCATCCGTACTCATCCAGCTGAGAAGGATTTCCCCAGAGATGGAGCATGATGTTGGCAGAAGTATTTTATACTATCTGTATTTTCTACAATGAGAAAGTAATACCTTATTTTTTAAAGTAATGTTCACTGACATTACATAAATATGTTTTATGTTAGAACATTCAACACTCTAATGCTCCTTTCTTACCTCTCCCTGCCCCATTCCAAACTCCTCTGTAGAGGAAACCTCAGTTAGAAGTTTAATACGAATTCCTTAGGCCTTCACTGTCTTATATGGAAGTTACTACACACAGGTGGTTATTGAGAGCTTGAAATAACCTAGTTGAGCTGTGATGTGCTATAAGCATAAAATACATACAACATTTTCAGTAGAGGTAAAGCATAGATTTTGTATCAATTACATGTGGAAATGAAAATTATGGAGACAGTTACAGAGCGGTGGTTGTCAGGGACCTAGGTGGTAGGAGAAAAGGCATGAATATGTAGAGCAGAGGCTTTTTTGGGCAGTGAAACCATTCTGTGTGACAGTTTAGTAGTGAACGTATGTCATACATGGTCCAAACCTATGGAACACAAAGCATCCAGGAGGAAACCCACTGTAGACATGGACATTGGGTGATAGTGACACATCAGTGGAGGTTCACCAACTGTACCAGATATACTGCAAATGCCCATCTATCTGCTGGGGCATGCTTATCACTGGGAAAGTAATGTGCATGCAGACAAAAGCTTTTATGAGAAATTTCTGTACTTTTAAAAATTTTTCTGTGATCTAAACTTGTTCTAAAAGAGTCTAAAAGAAAAAAAAAAGCATTTTGGATACTATGGGTTAATGAAAATATTTTGAAATTAATTTGACCTGTTTTACTTTTTTTTGTACTTTAGAACAGTGTATACAGAGTGTACAGGGTCTCATTGTGTAGATCGGACTCGTGACCCTCCTGTTTACAGCCTCCCAAGTGCTGGGATTACAGGCCTGTGCCACCAGGCTCAGTCTCAAATGCCTTTCAGTGTGCCCCAGTGGCGGGGCTGGCATGGCAGGCCCAGGGAGAAAACTCCCAGCTCCTGCAGCTGCCTAAGCAGGCGCTTAATCCGCTGAGCTATTTGGCTAGCTCTTTGTTTCACTTTTTAAACCTGCTTTCTAGTTGGGCATGGGACACATGTCTGTAATCCCAGTTCTTGGGAGGCTAAAACAGGAGGATTGTGCTACCTTCAGGCCAGGCTGAGATAAATAGTGAATTCAAACCCAATAGTGAGCTACAGAGCAAGACCTTGTCTCCAAAAAATCACCCACAAATAAATTAAAAAGTAAATAAATAAACATAGCTACTAGAAAATGTGACTCATATTGTTTCTCTGGAACCAGCACTGCTCTAAAATATAATTTTTTTTGCGTTTGCACACTTACATAGATAGATAGATAGATAGATAGATAGATAGATAGATAGATAGATAGATATTGGCTTTTTGTGTTTTCTAAAATAAATACATTTCTTTTATAATTGAATAAAAATATTATAAGAAGGAAATGTAGTCCTTAAATGGAATGGCCATTACATTAATGACGATATTCCTCTTTTCCTTCTTCCTCCTCAATTTCTTTCTTTTTTATACTTTCAACCTACAAAGCCTTAGATTGAAGGAAACAATTACTCTTGGCCATGTGAAGGCTGAAATGAGTGTGCCTAATTCTTGAGTTAAATCACACAGGTACAGATTAACAAGAGGGTATTCTTTTGTTGGGTAAAAACAAGCACCAGCCAGTGGAGAAAGGCTTTAGTGTTAATGACACCTGGGCAAAAGACTTCTTGAACAGCGGCAAAAATGACCATTCTCAGATCCAGATTTTTTTTTTTTGTGGTACCAGGTATTGAACTCAGGACCTTGCACTTGCCAGGCAGGCACTTATTCTACTGAGCTATCTCCCCAGCCCTAGATCCAGATTTGTTATTCTTATCTTGTTATCTCTTTCTCAGACTTTTCTCTTGTAATAGAGTAGTTTATTGCAGATATATTGAAATATTTTTATAATATTTTTATAGCTAAGAGTTTATTCTAAGCCAGTATCTGACAATTTCCCATTCAGTGAATTCTACAAAAGAAATGACCCCACACAAGCTCCCTTTATTGTCCACTTGAAAATGGCTTGAAGTCTGCAGACGGTTTGCACACACTGTACTTGTGTAAATGGAACAGCAGCGTGCACACATGCAGCGCGTTCTCGAGGTGGCCTGCACGCTATTTGCAACATTCTAGCATGGTGTGAGCGCATGCGACATTACCAGTACTTACGTGAATTCTACCGAACCTCCTTCGGGGCAAAGGAGAGAAAAAGAACACTGAGCGAGCAAAACTAACTGTTTACATTCCTGAGAGATTTTGCTGGTGCTCTGACCTACTCCATGTCCCTTTGGTGGCATGCTACTAAGAACCCGCAACTGAAGACCTTATTCCTTTGCCACTCCTGGCTTGACACATGCTTCCCAGTGGGTAAAAGGAGGCAGTGGGTGCAGCAACATTTTCTCCTAGCTTGTCATTCTCCCACTTAAACCATATATTCCTGGGACAGACTCTATGGAAACTTTTCAATGTTCCATATTGATAGGACATTTGAAGCATATTTTTTCTTTTTATTTCTTTTCTCCCACCCTCACTATATTTTCCCTCACTCAAGAAACATGAGTGGGGAGAGAGAGAGAGAGAGAGAGAGAGAGAGAGAGAGAGAGAGAGAGAGAGAGAGAGAGAGAATCAATAAATGCTAGAGGTACATAGAGGTTTGTCAACTTCCTCTGAGGTTGAAATAACACTTGAAACTTTTTTAAAAAATCCTTGAATTAGGACTGACTTCTTCTGAAAAGATACCATCTGCTGTGGCAGCCCAACCGGGCCCCAACTTTCCCCATCCTAGGTCTTGGCAGCTACAGGTAAGGAAGGCCCCTTCCTTCCCCACTGCCCCTGCCCAAGAAGCTGTCAGGAAGCTTTCAAGCAGTATCAGCAGGCAGGAAGTGGGGTAGGGTAAGGGGGTCTCCACCCATTAGCAGCTGCTTAAATAGCTGGCAGGAGAACTTTTCTACAGAAAAATGCAGGTGAGTAATACTCTACACCGATTTACACCACATGCTATCCAGTTGTGTAATTAAGTTAAAATGCTAAGAAAAGACTTGGAATGCCAACCTGTTTGCTTTGTCCCTACCTTGTGCTTGGCACCCAGAATAAGATAAGAACAGTTGGACTTGGCAGTTTAAAGGGAATTATTAGGCAACTAGAAGGAAGTGAAGGCAGCGTAGACCAAGGGAAGCTGTCTGCATGGAACATCACGTACCAATGACTGCATGTCAGGATTCATCGTTGTCCACAGGGTGACATCTACACAGGATTAGTAACTTGCTCATTCACATTTTACCCAAAGACAATTTGGACCGATTATCAACATCTTTGGGGGAGGGTGGTGGGCCAAGTAGGAAAAGGAGTGAGGTAATTTTAAAACCTGACTTCATATTTAAAGCACAGTAATAATATCACCTCAGTGACTTCGCTGCAGTCTGTTCTGTGCAGTGTGAGAGAGGTTTTGCCAAACTCCATAAAAAATTGCCAAATATGTCATTATAGATCATACTGGAACTGTAAGATAAAAATGTATAAAGATGTGTTTGTCCAAAAGATTGCAGTGCATTTTTGTTAACACTTTCCTTACAGCAGTTGACTTTTGTAAAGCTACTTTCAACACTGATTTGCTATGCTTTAACAACTGGGTAAGGGCTGAGTTCTTAGTATTATTTGTATACTTAAGAATACCTTTTACATTCCCTTACCAGTAGGAAAACGTTAAATGGTTACCTCTGTGAATGCGTTCCGATTGGCTTGCAGGCCAACTTTTACCACCTCAAAAGGGTTAATCACGATGGCCTCTGTGAGTCCAGATCCCAATCCAGCAAGGGTAAAGGTCTAGAAAAATTATATCAATCAGTACCTTAAAACACATGATGGTGCATATTGGATTAAGCAAACTATTCATTACACCGTGAGACAGAATGCTACATTAAGAATAGAGAAGGCTTCGTAAGTGTACTGCATACCATTACTACACAGCTTCGGTTCGCAATTAGACGCTGACAATTCGAGAAGAAGAAATTACAGAAGCCATAAACCACATCCTAACAATTTCAAAATAAGATGTCAAAGCCCCCTAAAGGATAACGTTTTCCTTTAACAAAAGACAGGGTGGTTTTACTGGTTCAAGGTAGATTCTACAACATCTGCAACAGGATCATTAAGAGTGTACATCTTAAACTGAGAGACTCATTTTAAAGCTCTCTTCAAAATGCATTTACTGAGCATATAAAGAAATTCAAGGAACAGAATCACAAATATGTAAGTATATATATATTATATATATATATTTTTCAGATGCATAAAGTCTTGCTATATTGACACTTCTAAAACCAAAGGACAGAATGTTCTTTTTTTTTAAAGAATACAAAATAGTAAAAAAAAAAAAAGCATTAGAAACAATATAAAATTTCGTTGAATTAAGTAATAGGAACGTAACAGTGGTCGCTATAATGCATGATGTTATTTTCAAGTTAGTCGTTTAGGTTACCAGATATAAACCTGAAAAATTTGTTCAAAAATCCCCCAAAACAACAAAAATGTTATAAGAAATTAAAAAGAAAAAATGAGAATAAAAAGAAAAAACTTTAAGCATTAACTGTTCCTTTCAAAAGACCAGCGGAAGTCAGTAATATAGTACAATTGTGCAAAGTATCCTGCATATATTCATAAATACAGCTTTTCCCCTTTCTTTTGTCCTTTTCCTCATCCCATAAATACATTTTTAAAAAGTTAAATTTCAGGTATTAAAATCGGCATCGCTACACACATTCAAAATAGACTATTAGGTTATCATGTCTGCATCTTGTAGTAGGAATACTATGAAGACAATAATATGAATGTATAAATTATTGTAACTGTCCTACTAACCTGTTTTGAAGCTATCTCATTGCTATTTGTTTCTCAATAAAATTAATTAAAAGTGAATATACGCATAGAAACAGTTGGGGGAGAGGATGGAAAAGGAAGAAGATGGAAAGGTAATGGGATGAAAATAATCAAAATGTGTGATATACACGTACCAATGTACCAAAATAAATCTCATTATTTCATTCCACTAACTTGCACCAATAAAAAACTAAATTTCAAAAAAAAAAAAAAACTCCCAACAAAATAGTCTCGAGCCACTATTCAAACTATTAGTAAAGAAAAATTAATTTTGACTTATTATTTGCTTAAAGAAACACAATTGCACTATTTCAGGACTTAAATGCTGACGGACAAAAGGCGAGATAAGAAATGGTTAGGTTGTTCTGAAGAGCTCAGTTAAAATCTAAGAGATTTATCAAAAGATGACTGTATGTCAGCTTCTTATTAGCTGCCAGTTAAGAATTTCAGCAGAAGGCAATAATAATTTTATAGAATTATCTTTTCAGTAAAATGTTCCAGAAAATCTGTACCCAAAATAACCATCACACACACACACACACACACACACACACACACACACACGCACGCGCGCGCGCGCACACACACACACACACACACACACACGGCTGAAAACAAAATAAGGCAAAGTCTCCAGTTTCCAAACCGGACACTGGGAAAAAGTATTTTTTTTTTCTGTTGATAATGTAATTGCAGGAGTAGAGTGTCTCCTGTATACAGTGAGGAGAAGAGTTAGACCAATGAAGATGAAAGAACGGATAAATCCTTCTGAGAGTTTCTAGTATCTCCAAAATAGGCGATGAAAAGAGAGAAGGGGAAAGGGTGCTCCATAACCTCAAGAGATCACGTGAGGTGGAATAAAGGGAGGATCCAGCTCTGAGAGGCGTGAGCGTAGGTCCTCGTGCTCTGCTGCCTGGCTTTCTCATCGGAGCTGCCATGGACAGTGGTGTACACGGACACACACGCTCGTCCAGGGTGCGTGGGCTGGAGCCTGCGCCCCACTTGCCAAGGCAGAACCCTGGCGAGCAGCAGCGGGAGAAGGGGGCGCCTTCTCATAATTCCCTTGCTGGGCTGTGTAAACATCACCGAGTGTTTGATAGGCCAGTGTGTTCTCATCAGTAAAATAAAAATATTTGATTTTTGTACTTCTGATTTTTTACAAGGGTCAAAGTAATGTATGAAAGCTCTGTGGAAGTGGTTTCCAAGCACCATTGGTCTTGTTGCCCACAGAAAGAGAAGAAAGAGTGGTATTGCATACAGATTCTCAGGGAGAAGGAATAACTGTTGATGCATGTTTTCCTTTTAACCCACTTCATTACAATTTTAAGCATAATTTGTAGAGGATAATTAATCAGACATATTATTCATTTATCTCAGACTTCCATCACGGAAGACAAAAGCAGAAAAAACAATCTAGGTCCTCGGCTCTCCTGACTGGGAAAGCTAAAATCCAGATGTTCAGGTTTTTATTACTTACTCTATGCAATCTTCCAAGTAATTCACTTTTTTGTTTTTCTATAAAGCTCAGCTACGTATGCTGTCAGAACCAGTGTTCAGCAGTCCCTTGTCAAAAGAATTGATCAGCTATCAGCAGATCATGTTACTCAGGCTGTTGCAGACAGACTTTACTGCTGGGTTTCCAGTCTCCTACGCTTTTCATGTGAACACCAGGGCATATTTAATGGCTAAGTACAAAAAAATCAGTTCAAGAATAAGCGAAAAACTCTATAGAGACTGCATGCGTTCGGGTATAGTAGCAAGACAAGTCCAGTGCTTTTCTGCTTCAGCTTCAAGAGTCCAGAGACCTGCAGCCTGTCTCACATGGCACAACGTTCAGCACAAGCACAGCCAGATGGCCCCCTGGATACCATATTTTACTGTTTTTCACTAGGAAGTTTTTAATCTTCCTTGTTCTAAGATGTTTCCAAATTTAAGGACGATATTAAAGGAAGACACTATGGAATTAAGAACAAAAACCTCAACATAATTGTGAGATTCAGGGTAGAGCTGCTCTTTTCTAAGCAAGCATGCCTCATTGTTTACAGGAGGCTGCCCAGGAGATCTCTTTATCATAGCAGAAAGCGATAGCATCAGGGTTCTTAACAGTATCTTTTCTAGAGAAGGAGGATGCATGGTTTTAAAAAAAATAACAATTTGGGACCATCTACTTGGCAGGTAAGTCTTCTGAAGTGAGTATTTACAAGTAAAGTTCTGATGGCCCCAGTGGTTCAACCTACAAGTTTTACTTTATGATGCTGCTGAATTACCACACATTTCACTCTTTGAATTTTGAATTTTTGTCTTTTCCCAGGCTAGCTCTATATCACACCATCCTAGCTCTCATGACCAGTAATGGCAGTGAGTCACAGCTTCCAGTCACTCTGCCACCAGGCGGGTAAACCAAGATACTCTACTGTTGCTAAGTGGTGGCAGTTGGCAGATACAGGGTGGTAGCTGCACGTTTGACTTACTGTATTTTCAGTGTATGGTGGGTTTATCAGATAAAACTCCATTATAAATCAAGAAACATGAAAGGGTTAGAACTCAGAGCATTGGCTCACTATGAGTTTTGAGGTACATTTCAGGGGGAAAATGAAGATTTTCCCAAAGGTAGGAGGATAACCTGCCAATTGGAGCAAGAATACACTTTGCCTTGTTTTCTTTTACAGATTTGTAGAAGAAAGTAATAGTTTTTCTCTCTTTGAAGATCTTTTTTTTTTTTTTTTTTTAATACCAGTGATCAAACTCAGGACCCTGCACTTGCCAGGCAGGAGTTTATGCCACTGAGCTGTCTCCCTGGTCCTCTGAACCTCCACCTTCAGCTCACACAATATGACTCACTTTATGATAGACAGCAAAGTCACCAAAGAGAGGAGAGGCATAGGGAGGGGTCTACATCCCCAGGTGAGTTTCGTGTAATATTTGAGCTATTGTAAAGACACTATTCTCCCCGGCTGAGTTGTTTACAATTGTTCCTATAAAAGGCCCTTCAGTCTGCGCCTGACCACAGAGTGATTTTATCCCAAGTGACTTGAAGTCTTTATTTACTGTAGCTTGAGCCACAGCTGGAAAAGTGACCTGTTAGGAAATAATCTCAAGCATAGTGGCTTTGGCATGAGTAGATATATGCAGCGTGTATGTAAACACATGCATGTTTTGGTTTTAAGAGCATCTTTGACAAATGTACTCTTTATTTTACATTCTTGACCATATCTCATATGGGGCTTTCCAGACGTATTGTTATTATCGTAAATTTATCACTGGGAGCTATAAAATAGGCAAATTGTGAGTTATTAGGAAGATGGCTTTCAACAAGTAGCTGAACATTGAATAACTCAAATTCATATTTTAGTAGCTCAGCTTGGGGAATCAAAAGAGTTTTTGTTTCTCAATTTTGCTTTATGAAATAACACACACACTTAAGTATAATAAATACTTTCACTTACCAATCCTGGTGACAGTGACACATATCCTAGCAATTTCTTGTACTGTTCAAAGGTGAAAAACTGTAAAACAAAACCAAACCCAGAGATTTATAACAATTTCCTGCAACAAACTCTTTAATTGACTAAGATTTCTTTAGTAAGCCACATATTAACCAACATTTAAAAAAAATAATAAGCCATCTAACACTGTGATAAACTCTGTCTTGGGTAGTTGCTTTTGGATCTTATTTTAACATTCACATTTTTCAAATTCAGCTATAATAACCTACAGAAGAGCTGATGGAATCCTTTATAGCAGTAAATGAACCATACAACTTCCATTTACCATGACCATTTTCAGTTTCCCCAGACATCAATAGACTTCTTTTTTATGGCAATGATTCAAAAATTATAGGCACAGAGACCTCAAATCTTTGGTCTTCTATGTTTTCTCTATGGACTGCTCTCGCAGAAAATGCCCAATTTTCTAACACACTTGTAAAAGACATCCATTTCTCAGCTTTAACTTGCCTTTATATTGCTGTGTCTCCTCACTCTTCCATAGAATTCAAGCATTAAATGGTTTGATGGTGCCATAATAAGGCAGGAAAAGAACCAGAGAAGTTATCTAGTCCACCCCTTACCTTGAAGCAAGATTATCCCTGACCTGAATCGAGAGAGAGAGAGAGAGAGAGAGAGAGAGAGAGAGAGAGAGAGAGAGAGAGCTGCTCACTCCTTCCTGTAAAATCTGATGACAACCCGGATGACAAAGGTGCTGTTAATGCCACCAGAAGATGTTTTCAGTGTTGGTAGGTTTGCAACACATAATAATTACATTCATCTTGGAGAATAGGTACATATTCATAGGCATCTTGATCATTTTTACCTCCATCCTGTACTCTCCTCTCCTTTACTCTTCGCTAGATCCCCTTCCCATCTCCACAAAGCCTGTCTCCTTGTTTCCTTATCATTTTCTTTTATTTTGTTCCTTAATATTTTTATTTTGTGTTTCTCATATCACTGAAACTGTGCTATATTTATCCACTTTGAATTTATCTCACTTAACATTATAACCTTGAAATCCATTTTCCTACAAATGACTCCATTTATATCTAATGGTTGAGTAGTACTCCATTATATACCACATTTATATATGACTATCTATCTACCTCTTTCACACACACACATTTTCCTTATCCATTCATCTATTAGTGGGCATATAGGCCACTTTATAGGCCACTTCCATAATCCAGCTGTCATAAGTTGTGCTGGTATAAACATGGATAGATATGTATAACCTCTATAGAATAAGGCCTTTAACTCTTTTTAGAAGACACCCTGCAAAGGAATAAGGGGGTCAATTGAATTCGTATTTTTAGTTAGTTTTTTTGTTTTTTTTTTGAGGAATCTCCACATTGATTCCCATAGTAGTTGCACTAGTTTACCCTCTCACCAACAGTGCAGAAGGGTTCCTCTTTCCTCTTCGTCTCACCAACATTTGTTGTGTTTTGAGTCTTTCATGACAGTAATTCTTCCTGGGGTAAGACGGAATCTCACCATGGTTTCAAATTGCATTTCTCTAATGGCTGAAGATGCTGACCATTAGTATTTCTTCTTATAAGAAGTGTCCATTCATTTAAATTGCCCGTTTTCATGAGTCTTTTATTTCAGGGGAGGTCTAAGTTTTTAAGTTTTTTATAGTCTAGATATCAGTCCTCTGTTCAGTGAGTGGCTGGTAATTGTTTTTCCATTCTGTAGCTGTCTCTTCACATTGTTGGTAGCTTTCTTTGCTGTGTAGAAGTTTTTTAATTTGATACAGTCCCATTTGTTTATTCCTGTTATGCTTTGTGCTCAATTGGTGAACTTTCTCCGAAGAAAGTTCTTGCCTATGCCAATGTCTTTAAGAGTTTTACATATTTTATAGAAGATTATACTTAATATTATACTTAATTTCTGGGCAAATCTCCATGGAGGCTAATCTAATTATTTACTTTATATAATAGATTTCCTCTTCTCTTTCTATATTCAAGATTTTGGGAAACAACTCCACTTGAAAATTATTTTTGCTGTGTATTACTTGTTGGGTATATCACTGATATGGCACAGGCTTAGGGTCTGCTAAGTAAGATTCTCAAGACCAAAGGAATGGCTTGGGAAAACAGAAGTCTTCTACTGTATTACTTTAAATCCAGTCAAATAAGGTGAAAAAATAAGTACAAGTTTTAAGGCCAAATAATACTCTAATATTAAAAATAGTTTCGGGCTTGGGAGATAGCTTGGTGCTTTAAGCGCTTACCTGGCAGGCACAAAGACCCAGGTTTGATCCCCAGTACCATGTCATTCTGACACACTGTGCCAGCCACTAAAACCAGGTGTGGTGGTGCATGCCTCTAAGCCCAGCACTGGGGAGGCTGAAACAGGAGAATCACTACGAGTCTGAGCTGTGTAGGGAGACCCTGTACCAAATAAATACAATAGTTTTTTTTTTAATTTTTCATCCATTTCTTTCTTTTTTATCAAATAAATAAAAAAATAAATAAATAAAATAGGTAGTTCCCTGTAGACATGGCCTTAAGGTATCACTGGATAACACATGAAACATTAAACCACCAGAAGGATTTTGGATTTTTTTTTTTTTAAAGAACCAGAAATTCCCTTTCTCACTGTCATCTTTTATTTTATTTTATTTTTTTTATAATATTTTTTATTTATTTATTTTTGTGTGTGTGGCCAGCTCAGCCCACCAGGGGGCGGGGCTGGCTGGCATGTGGTGCTGGGGGATTGAACCGCAGTCCCTGTGTTTTGCTTAGTTTAGCTTGTTCTAAGTAGGTGCTTTAGACCACTGAGCCATCTCACCAGCCCCCATCTTTTAGATTAACTGGGGATGTAGACTTTTCTAGAAGAGAGACCTGTTTATTCATTTGTATAATAAGTGTTCATTAGATGGTTTTCATCTAGGCCCTGGAATGCAACAAAGCAGAAACCCTGACTTCTTGATTCCACACTCTTGGGAATGGCGAAAAGTTCTGATGAGATACACGCTAGAAGCTACAAATAAAAATTTACAGGGTTTTTTTTTTTTTTTTGCTATTTTTAAATTTTTGTTGTTGCTGTTGTTTTTGTAATAGAGATTAGACCCAGGGCTTCTGCACTGAGCTACATCTTCAGACCTTCTTCTTTTTTTTTTTTTCAAAGTTTTATTGATAAACAGATAGCAATGAGACAGTTTCAAATCAAATCGGAAGTACAGTTTCAACAAATAATACATTGCATATATTCTTCTTAGTGGTTAATTGCTGTACAAGATGCGGACTTGAGATCCTATTTACAAACACTATTAGAACAAATCATTCTATTCATTAACAGAATGTAACTATATATCTATCCCAACCACTTTGAATACACAGATACAAAATGGACATTCATCTGTATACCCCATTTGTTCTAAGTTCCATTATTGAATATTATAGGTGTGTAAACTCAGCAAAATATTCTAAAAGAGTCCAGTAGCCCATAATAGCATTGGGTCTTCTGTTTAACTGGCAATGTCAGAAATTATTGACCTGAGTCCCCCACAGCTCTACATAACAACATGGCTTTACTTCCTATATTTCGTCTTCATACTTTTCTACTGGATGGTTAAGACCAAGGTAAAGCAGAACCTATGCAACAAGAGTTGTAGCTTTTTGCTTCAGACCTTCTTTTACATTTTGAGATAAAGTCTTCCTAAATTGTTAAATTGCCTATGTTGGTCTTCAACTTGTGGTTTGCCTGCCTTAGCCTCCTGGAGTGCCGGGCTTGCAAGCATGCACTGCTACACCGAGCCTTTATATTGCTCAGCGGTCTTCACTGCAAGCCTCGGGTGAGTGATTAGGGTGCAATGACTCAGGGTTCTGAAACAGAGAAGCCCTCCAGGTCACCGTGATTCATTGTTCATGTGTTAAACTCAAAAACGGTGAATGATATATTAGAACATGTTCGGTTAAACAATGCTTAGACTTACATCTTATTTTAATTTCTATTTTTGCGTAAAAATCTATTTGAATATCAAATAAAACAGTATCTCAAAAATATAAAAGTTAGAATATTCTAAAATGGATTTTCAACAATAGTGAAATAAGACAAATGTCATTAAATTTGAAATCAATAGTTATTAAAAACATTCACTTAAAAAATTCACTTAACACATTTTGTGTTATATGTCTATCATGTTTAAAGCTTAGAAGACTATGCTGGAATTATATCCTTAAACTCTAATGGCTAGTATCATTCTTCTTCATACAATGATGTTCTTTTATGGGCTTCTATAGTACTTATTTATTTGTTTTCGTTTTTGTTTTTTTGTGGTACTGGGGATTGAACTCAGGACCCTGCGCTTGCCAGGCAAGTGTTTATTCTACTGGGCTATCTCCCCGGGCTCCATAGTATTTCTTAATAATTCCTCAGCCACAGCATTAAGTTAACTTAGAAATTGGAAAAAAAGGATCTGTCATATAAGATATGAGGTTACACTTTAAGGATAAAATTCAGAACATCAACATAAAAGTTACTTTTGAAGTCAGGAGATCTTAATTCAGCCATATTCAGTCAATGTTTTGGGAAAATTGAGCATAAAATCTGAGTATAGATTAACTATGCTATGTCTTAGTTATACAGGTATCTAGAGATTGGTAATCTGGCTGGATTTAATGGACAAGGGTGGGAAGGCAGGGGACGTGGCTGCACTCTGCTTGGCTGATGCTATTCTCGCTTTTCCTTTACCCTATACCCAGTAACCAATCTGGCGATCAACATGATGTCCATGATACTCTGTTCTGGGATGCCATTTGCCAGTTGAACAAGGAGAGCTTAAACAACGGCTCCAACTAGGGCTAATTCATCCCCACGCCCGAGGGAGGACTTGCTGAGCACTGCTCACAATGCCCACTGAGTTCTGAGGTTTTCCTGGTGGGCCGATGGGTACAGCCACTATTTTCAGCCCTGTGTGACTGCAAGGCACTGTCTCCCTGCTCTTCCTGGATGGTTCCTTACCAGGCTTTCTTCATTCTCCTTGGTTAGTAGCCCACCAAATACTTGAGGGGTCTCTGCAGATCTCAGGCGTCCTCTCCACGCAGCTTACTCTGCCCTGCTACTCAGGCCTGGGAACTCTGTCCTAGCTCCTTCTCTCTCCAGGGAGTCCACTGGCTCTGCCTTTGCCTTACCATCTAGAAAACATTCCCAAGCTGAGAACCTACATGGCTACCTCATTTGTTTCTCATCTCCCAGGAATTATTTCTCTTTACTGTCTGATGTTTACTTTTCTTCCTGTTTCTTCTCTATATATGCTTCATTTATCCAGTTGGACACCTACTATGTGTAGACACAATAGCAAATGTAGGTATACAGTAGTGAACAAATAGCCTTCCTGGTTTATCATCTATCATGAGTTTGGTTAGCATAAGGCAGCTCTTGATAATTGGAATGCGGCAAAACGGTATTTCTAGACACATGAGGCTCAAGAGTAGGCCCCAGAACCTGGTTCCTTCTGCCTAGCAGGACTGTAGGGCTCTTTGTTAGGTCTTTATTTCACTAATCACAATACTAATTCTGTCTTGATGTGTAAAAGAAGTTTCATCATTTATTTAGCATTGATGAGTCTTATTATTGGAACAATTAATCTGATTTTGAAGAATAAAGTACAAATCTAACACTGTCTGTTTTGAATTATGGTAACCGTCAAAATCAAAGGTCCACACCAACAAATACACAACACACAGCCCTATATACACCCGTGCATGCATACAAACACAACCTCAGGATTTTTTTTTTTCTGAAGTAAACTTTGATGACCGTGGAACAGTTTATGATATATGAAATCAATCAGGTGATTGCTTTACTCACAATCTTAAGATAAATAACTATAAAATGAACGTTTTTCTACATTGTGTTGAAAAACTAGTGCTATCCATCTGGCAAAGATACACTTAACTTTAAGTTGTACTTAAAAAAGGCAACATACTTACCATATGTCTCAATAATTTTAAGGTAAAATCTACTTGAAACAAGATGTCTGGGACTCACACACCAGATCCAGTTGTCCAGAAGTTCATCTGTTAACCATTGCTCTGGCACAGAGCACTGCCTTTTTTTCTTTTCTTTTCTTTTTCTTTTTTTTCTTTTTTTTTTTTTTTGGTACAGACTGACTTAGCTTTGTAAAGTTCAACTTTTTTTTTCTGCACCAGATTCTTCAATTTTGATAAACCTTAATCTTCTTATAGTTTAAATTGTATCCAATAGGTAGTATTCAGAAAAACATATTCCAGGAAAAACTAATTATAATTTACTTGATTTATACATGTAAAACACCAAGCACATGAATGTATTAGTCTACGGAGAGGCAAAGTGGTTTTCCTTTTGAACAAGAGCTGGGTTGTGTTTGTTTACTCAGGCAATCTTTTATCAAGTGAGGCCATTTCATAATTCAATTCAGCCCTTTTGTGTACTGCGGTGAACTTTTCCCAGATTCTCTACAGTGATCCAGATCCTTATAATGAAGTCTGTATTGAAGTAATAATATAAAATTTATAAAAAACTTGTAAGAGAGAGAGAGAGAGAGAGAGAGAGAGAGAGAGAGAGAGAGAGAGATTTATCGAGAAAGTATGTTTTAAAGGTTTGCATTCTGAACTCTAGGCCTGAATTACATTCTATTAAATTACTATTTAGATGTAATGTAAAAAGTTGGTGTTTGTGTGTACATGTTGGTTATTTCAACATAATTTTCAACCCAGTCCCTCCTGCCTGCCCCTGACTTATTCGGTAAAAGTATTCAAGCTGTTCCTTCTTGCCCCTTAGGAATATTGGGAATATAAATTGAGTAATATATATATATATATATATATATATATATATATATATATATATGAAAAAGGCTTTATGTCATTATAACATGACAGAAAGTTGGACAGGAAGTCATCGAGTCTGTTATTTTTATATAAAGTCTAAGCTATATTTGGTGCTGTCAGCATCGAGGACCAGGGGGCAAGGCCAGTGAGACTCGCTGTGGTCAGGATTTTTGTTTGAGAACATCCGAGACCTCTGCAGATGCAGCTCCTCCATGTGTGAAGCTCTGGCCCATCTCCCTAGTCCTTTACAGACACTAACCAGCAAGGAATACATAAGCCTCCACAGTTATGTGGTTAAAGAAAAGGAAATCAGGACGGTGGAAATAATAATCCTGAGAGCACCAAACAGAGAATTTTAAAATAGGAGACTAGAGGAAAATGAAGTTCACAGGCCCCCCAAAATGCTATACAGTACACATATACAAGAAATCTAGTGTACTTCATAAAATGGGAGTAATTTACGAAGGGAGGTTTTTCTACTTCTCCTCTTTAACAAGTATTGTTCCAAAGGAAAATTTCTGAATTGCTTTGAGAAAAGGTCCAAGCTATTTTGTGGCTTCTGCGGTTTGATTACATGCATTTCATTCACCACTGTGCTTTTGTATAATTTCCTCATTAAAAGGGACTACTTTTACCTGAAAAAAACTCTACAAACCAGTATACATATTTGAGAGATTAGCCAAACGTTTTTTTTTTAATTTGTGGGTACCAGGGATTGAACACAGGATCTTACGCTTGCCAGGCAAGAGCTTATTCCACTGACTTATCTCCCCAGACCCTGCCAAATCTTGATTACAATAAAAATTATGCTGTAATTTCTGCATTACAAGTTCTAGTGTTTCGTGTTGGAGTCACCTTAGTGTCCCCTTGTTTACTGGGGGTTGTATTTTAATGTTAAAGCCGTCATTGCACCTTATTTTCCCCTGGTGAGAAGGCCTGCAGTTCTTACCTTTACTGCTCTTTTAGGAGTTTCTGCTAAGATGGGTGGCAGAATTCCCTTGTAAAAGCCAAACAACCTGTTGGAGCAATGAAAAATTTTGTGTAAGTAAGAAAATTGGAAAACAAGTAATTCTGCTTTTGTATATAGACGGAGCAACTAATCCTAAAGTTTTCCCAATTATCCAATGTGCCACAGTGATCATGAAGGTTTCCTTTAATCCTAAAGATATAAATTCTTTATTTATTTAAATTTGAAAAACATTTACTTACTTATTTGTTATAGAGTCTTGCTATGTGGTTCAGACTCATAGTGATCCTCCTGTCTCAGCCTCCCCAGCACTGGGATTACAGGTGTGCACCACCATGCCCAGCTTCAGTGGTCAGTAAGGGGGCATGGCATGTGGTACTGGGGATCAAACTTGGGTCCTTGCACTTGCCATGCAGGCACTTAGACTGCTGAGCTATCTCACCAGTCCTAAATTCTTTATTTATTAATGTGATATTCCGAAGAGGAATAAGTGGTACTCAGACTGGGATCTTCTTGGTTACTTGCTAAATATAAACATCATATAGATGAAGCTAAGCTTTCTTGCTCTAATGAATCTTGACTTTATTTCCTAAATTACGTGATGCAGTTTTAATCTACATAAAGTCTTACATGTCTTCTCTTTTGTTAACCAAATAAAGTTACGTGAACTCACTAGACTGAAGCTTTTTGAGGCTACCAAAGTGACAAAGTCTAATGTGGTGACTTGCTTTTCTGATATGCACCTTCAGTGAAGGTAGCAAAGAGCTTTTCTTATAGCTTCTAACCTGGTAGCTCCTGGAAGGTAGGGTTCTGTCTGGGGCTCTTATTCTAGAGTCCTTTATTTATATGTACAACGAAATAAGATCTTTAAATATATTAAGTGTTTCATAATGACCAAGGAAGAAATAAAATTATCCCCTGATATGGACTTAGTCTTCCCATTATTTTTGACTTCTTGGAGCAAGCTAATATTTTGATAGGAATTAAAGCACACTGGTGATTTGAAGAGTTATAGGAATGCATGGATTGCCTCAACCGCACTGCCACTCTAAATTTTAACGACTGATGCCTCACATTCTCACATAAGCACTTATTTCCTCCAGAAATTGTAAAATTTATGTCCTTTTTATTATTTAAATTTTAGTATAAATTAACAACTACTTAATTTTCAGCATGAGGGTGATCAAGCAGATTTGGTCTTTCTGAAAGGTAAATGTGATTTTATTTAATCAAAGTTCTATATTATATTAAAAGAGGTTATTAGTTATGTTCTTTCTGTGTTGATCTTTTCTCACCTGGAAGATCCTGCCCAGTTATTTGTGGGAGGGGATAAGTAGGTATATTAAGTAAAGTTTTAAAAACTAAGTTCTCGGGTTAATACAGGGTCTTGAAACCCTGTATGACAGAAAAGTTATAGAAAAAGCAGTGGCTTAACGTAGAGAATGACCTGAGGGGGAAACACGGTGGACGTGACCTTGAAAGGCCAGCACGAAAGGATAATATTGGAATTTTCCGTTTCCAGGTGGTAGAATTGGGACCAACAGGTGGAAGCAACAAAGGACAGATTTTTATGTTTTTTTTTTTTTCCAATAGAAGCTTAATAGAAGTAGCACTTTGATAGAACTGTATAAATACGGAACGGCCTCTCCTCAAAAGTGATGCATTGGATGATCTCATATGAGAGATTGGATGCATGAACACCGCAAAAAATGGAACAGATGGCCCTCAAGGTCAGTCTATTTCACTCTTCAGACTGTCTTCTAAGAAAAGGAACAAAAAGGCACACGTACAAAACACCTTCCTGAAGGGAGAAGCTGCCTTAATTCAGGTTCTTTTTTTTTTCCCCCTCAAGTATTATACTGCTTTTCTGGAAGAGGACTAACATCTTGTAACTAAAGCAGGACTTCATTTCAAAAGTGATGGGAGAAAATATTAAAAAGAGGTGTAAGGCAGGGGAGAAGAGAGAGGCAGCTGGGAGAAGCATACGGATTTAATCTGGAAAGAACTGGGAGGTCCGGAGCCCTCTGCTTCATATTGGCGATGCTTCACTGCTGTGCCCTCCTTCCCTTCCCTCTGCCTGCTCCTCTCATTGCAACCCCAAGCCCCAGCCAACCCTCCTGAACCTTCTAACCTTAAATGAACATTCTTAGCTGGAAATTCTGAGAGACCTCAGGCAGGCTTTGCTGGCAAAAGGAGGGCGAGAGCCATCTATTCCCTAGCATTGTCCTCCCAGTACATCCATGCAGTAAGCATACAGGGGAAAATGAGGCCAGGACCACTTCTACAGAGGATGCCACACCCCACCCAGTCTTTTTCAACCAGTGGAACCAATATACTGGCACAATATGATACAGATTGTAGGCTGAGCCTGACTGGGCACCTTACTCAAATAGATCCAAATGGTATTCTGGTTCTTTGTGCCCACTAATCTACTCCAAGCTAGGCCTATTGGGTTTTTTCTCCCCAAGTCTGGAATTGGACGTGGAAATGTCAAGCTTGTTCTGCATAGTTAACTAAGATAGCATAGTAGGATACCAATGACAGTTATGCTTTCTGTCATTTGCAGCAAGCTAATCTGTAGTGACAAAGAGAAGTAAGTCACTATTTAGACAGACAAGAAAAAGAAGAGTGTTAGCACTGTCAGTGTGACTCTGCTGTCAGGAATCCTTTAAGCTTAATCACCTCTGAACTCTTCAAATGTTGGTATTTACTGCTGCTGATATATCTGGAAATGTTTCAAAAAATTTTTTTAGTTTCCTTAAATAAGAGTTGGGTTGACTACTTGGAATCAAAAGTCCTAGATTTAGAAATTATACCTCATGGTCCTGATATGTTTATCGTAGGGTTCCTCTGCCATGTCCTTTCATACAAGATTTTTTTCAGTTAATTAAGAGTTAGGAAAAACAAACAAAAAAAGAGTTATGGGCAAAATACAGCCAAGAGGAGCCCTGGTAAGCAAGGACTCAAGCTGGTGAGCTGCTTCTTTAAGATTCGATGATTACTAAAAGTTTGTCTACTACAACACATGATATACAGATCTTCAAAAAAGGAATTATAAATATTTTATGAAAGAGTTAGGGCTTTTTTGTTAGGCTGGTTGGTTTTGCTAAAGAATGGGTGCCTGTGTTCACGTGCAGTGCTCCTTTGGACTTCGTGTGCTTTGAGCTTGCATAGAGAACACACGGCTTTCCAGGCCCACCATCACAGAAGTGCCACCTGCATTATCATGTTTCCTCCTGGTTCTTGAGAAGCACATTGTGGCCTTCAGTTGTCTCACCAGGTGAATGGACAGTGCAATTCTAAGAGTTTACAGATAGCAAAGTGGTCACTCTGTAACTTTTGACTTTACATCAAGCCAACAGGAAATATCTTTGGAGTCACAGGACTTTTTATGAAATTGTAGTATGAATTATATGACAGACCTTATATTTGGTTCTCCAGATCCTCTCTCTCTCTCTCTCTCTCTCTCTCTCTCTCTCTCTCTCTCTCTCCCCCTTCCTTCCTTATTTCATTAAATGTATTTGGTTGTTACAGGGTCTCACCATGAAGTTCGGACTCATAGTGATCCTCTTGCTTTCAGCCTCACTAGTACTGGGATTACAGACATGTGTCACTATGTCCAGACTCTGGCTGACTCAGCCTGCTCTGGGGCAGGGCTGGCATGGCACATGGTGCCGGGGAAGGAAGCGTGGTCCCTGCACTTGCCTAAGCTTGCCTAAACAGGCGCTTTAGTCCACTGAGCTATCTCCCTGGCCCAAGATTTATTATTTCTGAAAGGTCAGAGTTAGATTTTAGACTACCTTTTTTTTTTTTTTTTTTTGATCCGGGGATTGAACTCAGGCCCTTGTGCTTGCCAGGGAAACACTTATTCCACTGAGCCATCTCCCCAGCCTCCCTAAACTACCTTGTATAGGAAAATATCAACATGAATATTTATGGGTTTTTGCTAATATTACAATCAGGTAAAAATGTGTTGAATGATTTCTTTGTGTTAACTGCTATAATACTAAATATATGTAGTATGTACACATATCAATTAATGTCATTCAAATTTTATAGCAATTCTTTAAATTAGGTACAAGGTGTGATAAAAATATAACAAATGTTAAAATAAAAATGTATTACAGTGAAAGTCACGTTGCCATTCATCCCCTTCAAAATACTCTCCCTCACTTGGAACACCCTTAGTCCACCATTCTTGCCACTTCCTGAAGCTCTTCTTCTTCTTCTTCTTCTTCTTCTTCTTCTTCTTCTTCTTCTTCTTCTTCTTCTTCTTCTTCTTCTTCTTCTTCT
>NW_004524662.1:2608939-2615556 GCF_000260255.1 Octodon degus | reverse complement strand
TCTTCTTTTCATTTTATGTAATTGGTACAGTGTCTCACTATGCAGCTTGAACTTGGACTCATAGTGATCCTCCTGGTTTGGCCTCCCCAGCACTGGTATTACAGGCATGTAACATCACAGCTGGACTCCCTGAAGCAGTTCTTGAAGCCCTGAACAGTGAGTGTCTTTTGTGGTATTGTTGTGGCTGTTTCCATGTCCTGAACTGACTCAAAATGTTGAACTTTTGCCATCACTTTTCCTATTGGGAAGATCCAGGAGTCACATTGTGCTAGACTCAGAATAAGGTGGCTAAAGATGCGCTGTAATTTTTGTTAGCCTGCCTTTCTGTTGTATGGCACTTGGAAGCAATGTTCACCAAGTTTGTGGTCACACTTCATAAAGGCACTCCTAAAAGAGGACTTCCAGGACTGTCTTAGTAAATGACAACAATGATTGGATAAGACTGTTCACAGCAAGAAGGACTAATGGCAACGTGTCATTGACTATAAATAAAATGTTTAATTTAAATATTCATGATATACTTTGAAATACAATGTATATTTAAATTACATGACATATCATTGTATATCTATATATAGTATATTTTGATATACAGTCAACTGTGTATGCTTATTTCCTTCATTTTGCAGCTGAAGCCTACCATCCTATCATTGCCAAATGGGCTGCAATGACTTCAGTTCTTTTGCCATCTCTCAGTCCATGTCCTTGGCCACTAGACTATGTTACATAGAAGTTTAAAATAAAGCTTTTCTCCCCTATTTACAATGTTTGGGATCAAACCCATAACCAAACAAAGAGCAGGCAAGCACATTATCACTGAGATAGGCACCTTCCCTGAAATAAAATAAAAACTTTGAGAAAGTTATTACTAATCACAAAATAATTATGTAACAATGTGTGGCAATACTTCATCTTTTTTTACTTCAGGAAGAAGCAGAAAACACATCTAAAAACCAGGTCTCTTTTTCCATTTCCATTCAATTCTGTTGTAAATTAATATAAAAATGTAAAACATTAACTGAATAACTGATAGGAATGGACAAATAAGGTAATTTTTGTGAAAACTTTTGGATTGGTGACTACCTATATTCTAGTTGTACAAGGATAAGAAAACATAGGGTACTCTAGGATAAACTTTTCCCCCTTAAGATAATTTAGTGTCTATAAAAAGCATTCCAGGATAGTTCTGGCAATGTGGACAAAGATAGTTAATACTTAGGTGATATGATAAAGCATGGAAACGTTAACATTAAAATTAAAACCATTTTACCTAAAAGGTCAGTGAGGAGCACTGTTGGCTGCTGACCCAACACATCTATCACACCTGCCCCATGTTTTTCTCCCAGTTCAGACATTCACCATCTCCTTGCCTGAGGAGGAGAGCTTCTCTCACCTGCGGGAGAAGCCCGTCATGGTGATCCCATTCCTTGTTTGCCAGTGGGTTAGATACGGGCATTTAACACAAGATTAGCACATTGGGCCAGGGCACGTGTATGCTGCGAGCCATAAAATTCTATAATGAAGAATAGAAAGGCTCATTTTCTTTGCTGGATGTTATCCTAGCTCCACGAGACACCTATGCACTACCATCAAGGGAGCTACCATTGCCCACAAAGTCAGTAGAGCAGAACCGAAAGATACAAAGGACCCAAATCTCGGTGACACAGTGTGGTTGCTGAATGAACCCATCCTGACATCCTGCCTCCAGATTTCTAGTTAAACAATATTAAAAGTAAATCCTCACCACTTGATTGCTTTAAATTTGTCTCCTGTTAACTTGCAGCTAAAAGCATTTGAACACACAAACAGCCGTGAGCACCTCATTCCTGAAAGTCTCAAATTACAATTCCGAAACCATAATCCTACTGAAGATAATTATAACTGTTAGGCGAAGCACTTAGAAGGAGATGGGGAAAAACCTTTATTTTATTTTTTAATGTATTTGGTACAGGGTCTCACTATGCAGCTCAGATTCATAGTGATCCTCCTGTTTTTAGCCTCCCCAGTGCTGCGATTACAGGCGAGTGCCACTATGCCCAGTCTTAATGACCAACTCAGTGCCCCCCAGGGGCAGTGCCATTGCGGCATGTGGTGCCAGCAATCAAACCCTGGTCCCTGCACTTGCCTAAGCACGCACTTAGTCTGCTGAGCTATCTCGCCAGCCCTGTAAGAAAAATATCTAAAAAACGGTTTCAACTTGTTTCTCTCAGGGAGTCAAGCACACATTAAAGCCCTACGCATTGGTATGACAACCTGTGAGAACCCCAAGCCACAGACGGAACACGGGACAAACATGAGGATGTGGCACCAGAGTTGTTAGATGGCTATGATCCTAATGAGGGCTGTTGTTTACCAACCTGGGAGACATAGAGTACAGTGCTACATGATGGGATCACATTTGTTTTTAATTGTGTAATCAAAACAGGCCTTGTAGTACTTATGTCCATCTATAAAATGAAGATCAAAACTAAATTGCACATGTTCTTCTAAAAGATGCAGCTCACACACAGCTTACTTTAAATACAGGATTGTGCCAAACCCCACAAAATAATTTTATCGCTCATTGCTCCCCACCTTCATTTTCGAAGTGTGAAACTGTTTAACATATGGGTGGCTACAAAGGTCATGGAACAGCCAAGGAAAAGATGTGGATGGTAGGCGAGCAAGCAAGTAAAGTAGACTTTTCTGAGTTTCAGTCAGTGGCCAGTCTTGGTGGCTCATGTCTGGCAAATCAAACCCTTGAACAGGTCTTCCTGATCCACAGAGTCCAGTTTTAGGCTCTCCTGCTTTAAGGTTTAAATTTAAGTCACTATGAGACCAGACAGCCAGACGTCCTTAATTTATCATATACTTGACAACACCTTTCATCCATTTTGATGACTGAAAAAAAAATGTTACTTATATAGCTACTGGAATGTAAAGACTTTGTGGTAAACAGTGGATAAATAGGAGAGTGTTTCACATTCTCAAGGTCTGACTCGGGGAAAGAAACTAAAAAGGAGTGGAAAAATCAAATGTCTGCCTGTCTCTCCTCTTTGGAGTCGCTCCTTTGTTTGTTTTGCTGTTATTTTGCTGGTTTAACACACAGAAAAATCTTTGTTTAGATGTCAGTTTTCTGTAGAGTTGGGCCACTGTACAAGAGGCTGGAGAATTTCCTAAGTCGCCAGGCCAACTGTGCTAGGAGCAATAATGTGAGATATTTTCTTCCTTACACTATAGTTACCAATGAGAAAAGAAAACATCACAGCTACTTTACAATCAAAGTCTGGAGAGAATCAGACTCTGTTGCCTTATCAAAAAGGTTATCATAAAACTCAACTGATAAATTAATGACAAAATGGGTACAAGAGACAAGTGGGTAAAACACATGCCCTCTAAAGAAAGGCAAAGGTCAATGGACAAATCTGCTGTCTGTGGAAATAGTCCATAGCTAGTGGCCCCAGAGGAAGTATCTGGGGACCCAAACAGCTGAGAATCATAAGTCAGTTGAGCAACCATCTCAATGGGTGAGCCAGAATAAAGACATACATTATTTGAGGCTGAAACTGTCAAATACAGAAAGGAATTCTAAAATGAAAAGCCACTTTCCAAGCCACCTACAACACATGTGCAGCATGAGAAGAATGCTTTCACCTGGATCCTACCTCTTTGCCAAAAACCTGGCATTCAGTAAGCATCCAGGACAGCAATAATACTCACTGTTGAAGCATGAAATAGGAGTGACAGGAAAAGTGACACCAGATCCCCAGGTAGGGAAATTGGAAGGCATTAACACATCTGTATACCTAACAGAGCACAATTACTACATTTTATTTTGTTTCAACAGTCAGGACCTAAATGAACATCACCATTCAGCTCTGTTCTGGGCAACGGTCCAATCTCATCTTTGGTGCACTTGATTTTGAAGCCATACAGTCAATCAGATCTTCACAATTTGTTCTTCTTTCAGGCTTCAGGCATCCTCCTGATTTCCATTTCTTGTTTGGAAGCCTTGACTCATCTCTTCTGGCAACACGACCAACTCAAATCAGTCATTTTCTCTAAATTATATTGAAATAGGGATCTTGCTATTTGCTGTTTGCTATTTGCGTCCTCCTAGCTGATGGAAGGCATACAATGTCTTCTTTCTTCTGCTGCTGGCAAATCCAAGAATCTTACCCACATGCTGCAGCTCTGTACCTAAAGCAGTGAGGGCCACAATCAGCCCTGAGACTCCCTGCACCGCCTCCATTCCTAGGTGGCTCATGTGCCCTAGGTGACACCACACCTTTAGGACATTGCCCTGACATCATTTGCACTCCATGAGACACAGAATCCAAATGAAAGAGTGGAGTTTCATGGCTCTGTTATTTGAATTATGTGGAATCTGCAATCTAAAGTTCACAAAATTGCAGGCATCTCAGGATCAGGCCCATTAAGTCTAAAAACTAGGGGAAACTATCTAATAAGAAAGGAAAAACTGCTCAAAAGAATAAGAGGCAGATTCTTTTAAAAGCAGTGAATGAACTTCAAGGAAGTAACATTTAACAAAAATTCCAGCTGCATTCTAATATAAAACCAATGAAAGTCTTCCCTTCTCAACTCCTAACAGGTCTTCAGGCACAAACAATACAGTTGTTATTATTCATCCCTGAGAACTGACTGCATCAAGTTTCTGCATAAGGTCCTTGGATGTGTTCGTTATTCGGAGCCACACCACTTTCATTAATATGCCATATGGAGGAATTCTTCAACATTTCCCCAAACACACATTTTGAATTGATTCTTTACTATGATTTCACCGCAATTAAACTTTGTTGATAGGTTTTAAAATAAACTACAACTTTTGTTTTCTAAGTCATATGAAAAGATGAGTTTGCTGTCAGTATCATTTAGGCGGTAGATCTGTGGCTCTCTTTCCTGGAAAGTTGGCGGAGAGCTTGACTCACTGAACATGTTGTTCCGTTCAGCCCAAGGAAAGCATTAGCATGATATAAGAACCAGAACCCTGATGGAAAATGCTAAAGAAAGAGAGAAGCAAAGACGATATTTGAGAAGCAACTGAAGTGGTAAATAACATTGGTAATGTTAAATGCCCATTAACCTACAAGTGACTTACTTTTAATTGACTGTTTGGTCAGGAGTCATTTTCAGTGACAGCAAATTACTTTGCTCACAGAGAAGAATGCCTTTCCATCAGGAAGTAAGGACCACGTAAGGACAGTCTTTCCAGTACTGGATGACATCCATGAGAAAATTGTGTTTTAAAAAACTAAAAACAACAACAACAAAAAAGTCACACAACCACCACCACCACCACCACAAGCTACTACTCTGTTTTGGGGCTGGGACTGGAAGCCAGGAACGATAACCTGATCATAGAGTTTAAAAGTCCTCTCGTAGGCAGCTCCCAGTCAGCTTTTGTCTAAACAAGTCCGACAGAAAACATTCTTAGCTCCATTCAGATAACTCCCATCTCACTGCACTCCTTCAGCTACTTTTTTTACTGCAATTAATGCTGATCTTATCATACTTTTGTGCTCTTAAAATATTTTTAGCGCTAAGGAGTTTCATTTCAGCAGATACGTACTATACAGAACATACTCTTCACTGCCCCCACCCTGTATTACTCAGCTTTCCCATCCTTCCTGAGACACAGAGGGGATTGATTAATTAATTAATTAATTATCTAGGTACAGGGTCTCACTACATAGCTTGACTCGTAGTGATCCTCCTGTCTCAGCCTCCCCAGGGCTGGGATTTCAGGCATAACCACCACGCTCAGTTTTGGTGGCCGCCATGGTGCACCTGGACTTCTGCAGCATGCATGGCATGCGGAACTGGGGATTGAACCCAGGTCCTTGTGCTTGCCCAACACACGCTTAGACCACAGAGCTATCTCCTCAGCCACACAAAGAGGTTTTATTGGGATTGCAGTTGCAGGGAATTCATACCATGGTCAGCTGGCTCGCCAGCAGGAAAGCGCTTCATGGCAGAAGGCCAGGGCAAGAGGCAACAAGTTTGGTTCTCCGCCACCAGGAAGAGAAGGGCATAGAGCTGCCGAGTGGGGAGAGTCAAGATAAAGACCGGAAGATCAGGATGTCATGACCCACCCAGACAAACCCAGAAGCGTGCCCTATTGAACCTCTGCATGACTTTTCAGCCATTCAGGTTGAAAACCACCCTGTTACATGCCCCTCTCACTCCCTGCCCCCTTCTTCTCTAATAGTCCACTTCCTACCTTCCTGTCCTCTTTCTTTCTCTCCCTTTTTTATGTTTCACATTGAGGGGTCATGAAAAACTACAGTGAATGTTTAAGGCTTTAAAATTACAGAAAAGGAATGACACTGCCATGAATCCCCAGCAAAATACAAATGCAGTGATTGCTTTCTGAATCATTTTCCAGAAATCCTTTTTCATGACTGCAGTCACAGTTGCAATGCTGTGGTGCCCTCAATGTCCTGAATAAATTCAAAACATTCACATTTCATAGCCATTTTGATTTGAAAAAAAAAAGGCCAGAAGTCACATGGTGCTAGGTTCTGTGGATAAGGTGGAGGAAGACACATCATGGTGCTTTGTGTGATCTGAGTTGCCTCAGATAGTGGCAAGAGGATGGGATATGTGTGTTTGAATCA
>NW_004524662.1:2607336-2608489 GCF_000260255.1 Octodon degus | reverse complement strand
TATTTTTTCACATTGCCTTTTTTCCTTCTTTTCTCCTTTCCCCCATTCTAGTCTTTTTTTTTGAGCAATCTATTTTCCTTTCACAATATCTATTTACCTTTTGGATTTAATTTACTCTTTCAGGTTCTTACACTAGGAATACAATACAATATTTAAATATACAAGCCTGATTTATTTCACTTCTGAGTATGGTCTTTCAGTTGCATCCATTTACCTATAAAAGTTTATCCCTCTTTCTGGCTGAGTAGGACTCCATTGTATAAAAATACCATATTGCTGTTACCCATTCCTTGGTTAATGGGCATTTGGGTGCTGCTATGAACATGGGTACACATATATTACTGTGGTATATTTTCAACTCTTCTGAAAAAAATACCCAGAAAGGGAATAGCTGAGTTGAATGGAACCTTTTTATGTTTGCTTGTTTTTTAGACAGGATGTCACTATTCAGTTGGAGCTGACCCTGTGCTCATTCTTGTAGTCCTCAGGCTGGTCTCAAAATTGCAGCGATCCTCCTGTCTCAACCTCCCGAGTGCTGGGATTACAGGCATGCACCATCACCAACATAGTATGCAGGGCCGGGGATCAAACTCATGACCTCGTGCTTGCCAGGTAGGTGTTTATGCTTCTGAGCTATCTCCCCCATGGGACCTTTAGTCCTAGTATTTTTGAGGAATCTCCACACTGATTTCCACAGTGGTTGTACCATTCTACACTCCCAACAGTGGGAAAGGGTTCCTTTTCCTTACAGCCTTGCCAACATTTGTTATTGTTTGATTTCTCCATAGCCATTCTTTCTGGGGTAAGATGAAACCTCAATGTTGTTTTAATTTGCATTCTTCAAATGAGAAATGATGCTGAACATTTTTCCATATACTTACTTGCAATTTTTGTATTTTTTCATTTGAGAAGTATCTATTTATCTGAGATGCCCATTTCTGGATTTGATCTTTGGGGGCTCCCTTTTTTTTTTTCCAATTTTTTAATATGTTTTAGATAGAAATCCTTTGAGAAACAATTGACTAACTTTTTTCCCATTCAATGGATTTTTTTTCACTATATTGGTGATTTCTTTTGATGTACAAAAGCATTTTAATAAGATAGGATACCAGTTGTTGATTCTTTGAAGTATTTCCCATGAAGTTTTTTTTTT
>NW_004524662.1:2596392-2606491 GCF_000260255.1 Octodon degus | reverse complement strand
TCAATGTCTAGATCTTTTGCTTCCTATGTTAGATTAATTTCTAAGTATTTCTTTTTTGGGGGTTGCTACTGTGAATGGTGTTGTTTCCCTAATTTCTCTTTCAGTGAGTTTGTTGTTTGTGTACAGGGATACTATTGATTTTTGAGTAGTGGCTTGGTATCCAGCTATTCCAGTGAATTTTCTTAAGTCTTGTAGTCTTTTCTTGATGTTTTGTGGCTCTTCTATGTAGAGTATCATGTCATCTGCAAATAATGATCATTTAACTTCTTTATTTCCTATCCTTATTCCTTTTATTTTTTGTATTTTTCAGGGGAGGGTCTACAGGGTGTTCAGGGTATTATTACTATATCAGACTAGTAGTGATCCGCCTGTCTACAGCCTCCCAAGAGCTGGGATTACAGGTAGGCCACCACACCCAGTCTCAATTGCCATCTCAGCGTGTGCCCCAGAGGTGGGGCTGGCATGATAGGCCCAGGGATCCAACCTCCAGCCCCTGTCCCTGCTTGCAAGAGCTTTAATCCACTGAGCTATTTGGCTGGCCCTTCCTTATTCCTTTTAGTTCTTGCTCTTGTCTATTTACTCTGGCTGATAGTTCCAGAACTCTATCGAATAGGAGTGGTGATAACAGATATCTTTGCCTTTTTTTTTTTTGAAATTTTTATTTTTATTTATTTTATTGAGAAACAAATATCAATGAGACACTTTCCAAGCTGATTAATAGGACCTTTTCTTTTCTTTCTTTTTTTATTTATTTTTGGACATTTTCAATAATAGGACATTGTTATCTTTTCAGTGGTCATCCATAGCACAAGAAGCAGCCAGGACATCCTGTCCAAACACTACTACTACAAATCCTTCCTCTCACTGAACCAAGAGAAAGCAGCCATACATCTATCCTAACTATTCTGTATATACAAATACAAAATGGTCCTTCCTCTGTATCCTCCTCTTCAGTTCAGTCCTGTCAGAGATGGGTATTCTATTAGCATGTAAATATTATAGGTTCTTGAATTCAGCAAAACAATCCAACACTGTCCAGCAGTCTGTAATATTAGTGGGTCATCCTCAGAAGTTATTGACTTGAGCCTTTTACAGCTCATTGTATTAATATGGCTTTACTTTATATACCTCATTTTTATGCTTTTCTGCTGGATGGTTAAGACCAAGATAAAGCAAGACCTATATAACATGAGATGTAACTTTTGTATCTGACAAGGCCAGTCAAGTGCCCTCAGGATTTATCCTGTAACCCTCCACTGCACTTTGTAGATCCTTTGTCAGTGTCAGACATGTGGATGAGTCATGGTCAATGCTTGACCAATTTTTTTGCCTTGTTTTTGATTTTAGATTAAAATTTTTCAGATTTTTTCCATTTAGTATGATGTTGATTGTTAGTTTGTCATATGTAGCTTTTATCAGATTGAAGTAAGGACCATCAATTCCAATTTTCTGTTGGGGTTTTGTTGCTGTTGTTTTTTTTGTGTTTTTTTTTTTTAAAACCATGAATGAACTTTTTCTGCAACTATTGAGAAGATCATGTGATTTTTGTCTTTGGCATAATTATGATATGGCATAATACATTTATTGATTTGCATATGTTGAAACATTCCTACATTCCTGGGTAGGATCCCACTTGGTCATGATGTACAATCTTCTTGATGATTTGTTGCATCCTGTGTTTCAGTATTTTATTTAGAAATTTTAATGAGAAATTTAGAGAAGACCTAATACAACTACTTCTAAACTCTTTAATGAAATGGAAAGGCAAGCAATACTCCCAAAATGATTCCTTGAAGCAAGAATTACTCTAATACCAAAGCCAGAGAAAGAACCACAAGTCAATCTCCCAGATGAACATAGATCATTTTATATTTCCATTTTTAAAAAAATTGTTTTCTGTTATGCTCCTTGTGAATTTGATTAGTAGGCGGCTGTACCACTAGTATTAAGGCCTCTGTAGGAAAAGTCTGTTTTTCAGGAATATCTTCTGTGTGTAGGAGGCCCTTGGTTTGTGTCTGTCCCAAGAGCCCACCTTTCAAGTTAATTGAGAGTGCAGTGTTGGAATCTGTTTGGCTCAGTCCTCAGTCTTTTACTGTTGGGTTATGGTTTGGTTACTACTCCTAAGCTTCCTGGTATTGTTACAGAAGGGAGAACAACTGATTAAAGCACATATGACATCCTAGGTAAAGTAGTATACAATTAGCAATAACAATAGCATCAAGCATAATTTAGAAAATGAAAAACTGTGAGAAACATTGATTTTTGTACTTTAGACCAGAGGAGCAGAGTCTATAGTTATGTAACAGAGCTGACTGTAAATTAGGACTTTGTATGAAAAGTGTTTCCCATTGGTAGAGTGGTTTTATCCTTTGGTGGGGAAATTTAGGAAGGATGGTGTGTAAAGATGACTGCAAAGGAAGTAGAAGCAAGGCTGGAGAGCAAAGGATGATTGTGAGAAACTAGAGAAGGGGTAGAAGGAATGAAGTACTTGAGGGATTATCACAATTTGGGCTTTGGGTTTCAGGATGGGATTAGTTTTCTGTGGCTTGAGTTCTCACCTGCCATTTAGAAAAAAAAAAAAAGAAAGAAAGAAAAAAGGCAGGTAAAAGAAAACAAGTGCAGAAAAAAGAAAATAAGAAAGTAAAACAAGATAGAATTAATAAAATTTACAAAGCTTTTTCTTGAGAGAGGGAGACCCCCACTCACTTGCTTCTATTCCCTAAGCACAATGCTGGTTCACCTAGTTTAACACCTATTGATGCTTGTTCTGAAATTTTCAATCTCACAAGTCTGGCCTGACTGCCATGTGCAGCCTATGTGGGGTCCTACTGTGTGGCTGTCACTCCTCATGTCACCTGGTCCCACCAATGTAGGGAGGGGCCAGTAACCTGGACTCTCCAGTGGGGCTATCTGCCAAGGCCTGGATTCTTCCCAGGCTGGCTGTCTGGTCCCACCTCCATTGTGTCATATATGACACAATATTTAACCCATTCATCTATTGAAAGGTGCTTAAGATGGCCATAATGTAGCTATTGGTCAACCTCCTTTTTACTTATATCCCCTTTAATTTCTATCCTGATTTATTAAGTAACTGCCATTCATTTATTCACTCATTCTTTCAGTATACTTTGTGCCAAGTAGTAGGCTAAAAATCTTCTAGGATTATATGTTGAAAGGGCCAGTGAGGTAGCTCAGTGGACTAAGCAACTGCTTTGGCAAGCACAGGGATCAGGGTTTAGTTCCTGGTCCCACATGCCATGCTGGCCTCACCCCCGGGGCATGCTGAGTCAGCCACCTATTCCGGGCATGGTGGCACATGCCTGTAATCCCAGCACTGGGGAGAAAACAGGAGGTTAACCACGAGTCTGATCTGCATAGTGAGACCCTGTACTAAATACACACATAACAAAAAAACATGTTGATACCATAGTACCACTGAACCAAATCAACTGAGACCTTAATTTTCTCTAAGAAAATTGCCTTCATGAATCTGGTACATAGTTACATTCAATCTATCTATCTATCTATCTATCTATCTATCTATCTATCTATCTCTCTCCTATATGTATTCATACTTGTGTATAGGTCCACATGGAGATATTGCTCAGTATTTATGGTAATAATCCAAATAAAGTATATGCTAAAAAATGGATAGAGTATATTATTCACACAAACATCATTTTAACTCACATTACAAGCTGCTTAAGGAATAATAGCCATTCCTGCTCCTTACCACCACTCTCTAGCATTTAGCACCAACACAAGTTCCTTCATCAACAAAGAGAGCTGAGTGTGCACTCTGGAGCCACAACCGTTTGGCCTTGAGTTGGACTCAATCATGTGTTAGCACTTTGCTCAGGATGAGAAATTCATGGTATAAAATATGAGGATATTAATGCAAAATTATGGAAGTGAGTTGGTTATAAGTTGCCTGATTTAATACCTTGACGTGGACACATGGGTATATTGGACCGCAGAGGGGCAGAAAGCCCAGAATTCAGAGATGTCCTCACAAATGGAAGCTTACCAAAGCATGTGACCCACAGGCAAAGGAACTCACTCGGTAAATTCCTACAATAAAATAATGCATATTAGAGGCCAAAGATGCTGAGAACCAAGTTCACTGAGCTGTCTACTTCCAAAGCATAAGTGTAATAACACTGTGTCCACCCACCAATTATTACATTCCTTTTCAAAATTAATTTCTGGGAGTGCCCCCTAGTGGCATCAGAGTTAAGTGCAACTCAAGAATTGTTTCTATCATTACCCAGACTAGACCCCTAGTCCAGTCCAAATACTGGACTAGGGCAGGGGTTTAAAACCCATGTCACAAATGCCAGAGTGGGCTGTTTGTATTATTGAAACAAATGATACACTGAAAGGTGTATCACTGGACTGGGGCATTTTGTAGATTACACATTATTGTTTGATTCAGTAGATTTTCAAGTCATCAATAGGGAAAATATTGTGACATTTTGGACTGATTGAGACAGAGAAATGTTAGAAATTTTTGTTAGAAACAAAATAACAATCATGTTAAATGCTTTACAATCATTATCCCATTCCACTTTATTCCATGAAAGAGATACTATGTCTACAGAAAAGGAAAAGGACACTCGGAAAAGGTAAGCAGGATTTCTCCAAGACAAATAGCTAATAAATGATGGCAGTGGGATAAGAACACAGACATATTGACTCTGGAACCTCAGTACTGAACACTGTATTTTGTTTTTTCTGGAAACTTCACTCTACTTCCTGGATCTAGTGCTCCTTTCTTGACTGTATCTCTACTTTTGCTGAAGGCTTCTGTCTAGGCTCTGGGTCATTTCTGGGAGGAACAACCAAACTGCTGGCTTTTGAGTATAGGAACAACTGCCCCAGAATTTGCAGCTCCATTTGTGACTCACAGTCCCCTCACCAATTTTTTAGGTGCCTGACTTCTAATTTAATTAGTTACAATACAAGCTAAGTGGATACTTACTGAGATTTCTGGATTGAATGAATCAAAGCCAATATGAATGTCTTGAACTTTCAGATGTTCAGTCTTTCCAGATCATTTTGACAAAGTCCTCACATTGTAGCAAGTCATTATCAATGAAAAATTTAAAAGTTTGCTATTTCCCCATCTGTATTTCTATGTCCTACAATACCACTAGTTAGATAAATTAAGTAGGATTCAAAGCACTTGAAAGACTTAGTCTCTGAGCTTCTCTGTCTCCCCTCGTGATTTCACCCAGTTATGACCTCAGATATCATGCAGATGCTGAATGATCTCTGCTTCATCTAGTCATGAACATCTGCACTTGGCTGCCTAATAGATCCTATATGATTAGCAGGTGCTCAATGACCCGTAGCTCCTCCCTCCAAAAGCTTGCTCCCCATACAGTATTGTGCAGATCAGTTAATGGTAACTCCACCTTTCTAGTTACTCCACCCAGAAACTGAATCCTTTTGTTGATTTCTATTACTTTGACTGTATCACAGCTGAATCAGCACAGTAGTTTACTCAATCATCTTTCTATAGTCTACACTTCACGCAATTCTACAATGATCTGACTGAAATAAAAGTGGATCATGTGGCCACATTGCTTTCAATCTCCCAATGTCTTCCCATCTAGTCAGAGGAAAACCAGAGTCCTTGAAGAGGCCTAAGGACCATTTTCCCATCCTGCTGCATTCTACCTTTCTTTCATCTCCTACTCCTCTTTCTTTGGTCCATTTCCTTTCAGTCCTTAGCCTTCTCTTGTTCCATGAATGAGGCGCACTCCATTAAAGCTGCGCCTTCACCTGGGCTGTGTCTGCCTGGGTCGTCTCCCTTAGGTGTCCCCACAACTCCCTGTTTGTCTTCTTCAAGTCTTTGCACAAATGTTTTCTTTTCAGTGGGAGAAAATCCTACCTTTTATTGAGAACTGTAACATGTCCACAAGAATACAACATTTTTTTCCTGCCTGGTATATCGCTCTTTACAGAACTTATTCTTTCAAGCATTTTCCCCTTTGACCTGCTTAATTTATTTACTCTCTTTTGCTTCCCCTGAGAAGTCAGTCACATAAGGACAGGGCAAGACTTCTTGCCTTTGTCATTCATTGATTTATCCCCAGAGCCAAATTTAGTACCTGACATAAAGCAGATAGTCATAAATATTTGTTGAATGAGAGGACACAAAGGATGGTGTTTTGAAGGCATTTTGAATTTTCTTTTCTTTTCTTTTTTTTTTTTTTTTTTTCAGAACCGAGGATTGAACTCAGGCCCTTGTGCTTGCCAGAGAAGTGCTTATTCTACTGAGCCATCTCCCCATCCCTGAATTCTTCTAAGATTAATCTCTTTCACCTTCCTACCAAATGTCAATTCTTTCAGGTTTCTTTGATGGTTTCTAAACTTAAGGGGGCTACTAATAAGGAAAATAAATTCTGGGTATTTGATGTGAAAATATTGAATAAACTTTAAAAATGGCAGTCAAGGAAGGCAATACTTTACATGAGTTGTTATGCTTCTTCGGCAACCAAGCTGTGTCACCACAGGCCATTATTGCTCTCAACACCCGCCTGCACCATTCTTTTTCCATGCCAACAGAACCTATCCAGTATTCACACCTTTGTGGGCACATGCTCAGGAAGGGAAACTCAACCTGGTGTGATGGGTTTAATGTTCGATCTTATTCTCCTGGCCAGTAATCATATGTGACATAAATATGCAACTTATTCACAGCCAACAAAACTTGAGATTTTTGAGAACATCTTTTCATCTTCCGTGAAAAACAGGATTTGGAGGCTTTACCTGTCTACAGAGATTCTGATTTGGTAGGAGGTTTGGAAATGTTAAACCTGATCCCTAATTCTGATGCAAAAGGGGCAGCAATCACACACTGAAAAGTAGAAGCAAATACTTCCCTGTCAGGAGAATGACATGGGGCTGCTTTTACTCAGCTGCCTCTCTGTAGGAAGCAAGCCAAAGGACTCAGGGCCTCTATCGAGTAATTCCCGCAGGAACTTCATGAGATCATCTTCACCTTCCTCCCTGACTGGCCTACAGTGTCCTCACATTTAGAGGGTGGGACACAGAGACTGTTACCTGGAAGCACTCTCTGTTCTTCATACAGCCATCGCTGGCCTCTGAGACCAGATATTCTTTTTTTTTTAATAGAAAACTACTATATTCCATTAAACATAATATTGCATCAACAATATGCAGTGATATGGGGAAACATTTTATATTCTATTCCAAACAAGATGAAATACACTGCAGACAATAAAATTAAAAACTTACTCAAATATACCAACTCAGATAAATACCAAAATTAAGAATTAAGTGAGAAAAGAAGTTGTATAATAACCTTTTGATAACCCCTTTTACTATATATATATATATATATATATATATATATATACATATATATGCCAGAATTGTGTCTGTATTTTATTTATTTATTTATTTTTAATTTTTTTCTTTATTTTTTATTTTTAAGGTGTATATTACATAAAGTTTTCATTATACCCTTTTTAAATTACAAAATTCCATGGAATTTTGTGAGACCAGATATTCTAACAGCCACATCACCAAATGGGGTAACACGTCACATCCCCCCACACCTGGCTGGCTGGAGAGCTGTGTTGCTCTGAGGGCTACTTCTTGGTTCCCTTTTTTATTTATTAAAAAACTCCACAGAGATGAGTGATAAACAGATGGACACCTTGCCTACACCTTTTCAAAAGAGACTAATACCACATCCCAGCAATGTCTAGCAAGAGCTACGAGAAATCTAGATTAGTGCAAAGCATACTTTCTCTGCTTACGCACTAGAATAAAATTAAATGAGAATCCTTCCGTTCTGCTAGCACTCTTGTACTTTCTACAATAAGTACAATAGTATAGTGGTTTAGGGATTTTGCAAGGGGAAAATAATACAGGATACACTTTATAATAGCATTTTATAATGAATCACCCAAGAACGATATATAAGAAATACAGGAAATCTGTCCACACACGTAAACACTCAAGACTCCAGCTGAGGGCCTAGTTGCTAACATCCTGTATGAGCCCACTTGAATACCTAGATCTCACAACAACGCCTCCTGCAAGTCCACCTGGGGACCTAGAGCCTACAACAAAGTGTCATGCAAGTTTGCTTCACAATCTGTACTGGAAGGCCCAAAGGTCAGTGGTGGAAGCTAGGAAGTCTATGCCAGTCGGATGAAGGGCTGAACTAGCAGCATGAGGGATCTGAACTGGAGTAGGAAGCAGTGCTCTAGGTAAGCACCTGAGCTCCCCCAAAAGTACCACATTGGTCCTCAGCAACAGTGAAGTTCCAAGCTTCTCCAGTAATGAAGAAAGCTGAGTTCCCATCAGGAAAGCCAATGCAATAAGCTTCATGAGGCTGAGCAGTGCACCATCTTCCCCTCCGGAGCCAGGAATTGATGCTCAAGATGAGGACCAAAGCTTCTCCAAAGTTCATCAGGAAAGCCAGCATGACGAGGTTCTCAGCAGAACAACCCAAGAGAACTAACGGCGTCCAGCAGCTCCAATCGCTTCTCCAAACAGCATTCCTAACAGCATTTTGGCAGCTTCTCCCGTTCTGCATTTATGCTCCTGGCAACAACCTTCAGGTGGGCCTCCCACACCCAGCACCATGCTAATTTAATTCATAATAATAAGTTCCCCACCAGTTAGAAATCTACTACAAATAGTAAATGGCCTCTATTGCAAAGTAAGCAAGACTCTCAGAACTGGGAAAGCTGAGGAACGTAGAAAAATCCTTCCTTATGCTCTATAGAGCAAACCCATAACGAGGTCAGGCTTCTTTGGTGTTCTGCAGGTGACTGATATGTAGAGAAGCAAAAGGTACAGGGTATCTGGTAAGAGATTTAGTTTCTAAACTGATTACATGGTTAAAGAAAAAAGTCTGAATTACCCACTAATCTTGATGTGTACGCTTCCTACCAAAGCCACTGTCTGGGGAGCTTTAGGCCCAATGACTTCACATTGCTCATAGACACTGTGTTCTTTTCAGGACCATTTGCTTTTTTTACCAGCAGGTATTTATTGAGCATATACTACTATCTGTGTGGTACAAGTGAGTGAGTAGCAGCACATCTAATTTGGTCACTGAAATAGCACACTCACTTGGTTGTATCAGCTGTCAAGTCCAGAGGCTGCAAAGAACCGGGCACAACATTTTGTGAAGCTGGCTCACTTGTTTCTGAGGCAGGAAAGGTATAGCCACAGTTTTCTCTTATTGTGTGAGAAACACAGAGTAGGGACATTTATTTATTTTTTTCAGGCAAAAACTGCTGGAGGGGCTGTGGGAAAAGAGGAATGCTTCTCCACTGTTGGTGGGCGTGCAGACTGGCACAACCACTATGGAACTCAGTGTGGAGAAAGACTCCTCAAAAAGCTAGGACTGGAGGTCACATTCAACCAAGCTATTCCCCTTCTGGGTATTTTTCCAAATGAACTGAAAACATCATACCACGGTGATATATGTGCACCCATGTTTACAGCAGCACTATTTGTCAAAGCTAAGTCTTGGAAACAACCCAAATGCCCATTAACTGAGGAATGGAGAAAAAAAGATGTGCACAATGGAGTATTACCCAGCTATAAAAAAGATAAACTGGAGACATTTTATAGGAAAAATGGATGCAACTGGAGATGATACTTATAAATGAAAAAAAAAAAAATCGGACTAGCATGTGAAAACACCAAATTGTCTCACTAGTGTAAGAACCTGAAAGAGCAAATAAATTCTGAAAGGTACAATAGATGCTGTGGAAGGGAAAGAATCTGTTCAAAGGGAAGGAAAGACTGGGATGAGGAAAAGGACCAAAGAAAGATGGGGAAAATGTACTTATGTATATATACAGGATAGCTTGGATAATTGTACTACTGATTTCTGCTTGTCTATAGAAAGGAGTAATTAATACTTACTGTTTTCCTTCTCTTTTTTAATTTCTTTTAATTTATGTATTTGGTACAGGGTCTCACTCCACAGCTCAGACTCATAGTGATCCTCCTGATTTCAGCCTCCCCAGTGCTAGGATTACAGGCGTGAGCCACCAAGCTGGGACATACTAGCCAACTCAGTATGCCTGTGGGTGGGGCT
>NW_004524662.1:2577043-2596186 GCF_000260255.1 Octodon degus | reverse complement strand
ACAATACAACAACCATTGTTGAATTTTCCTATTATCCTGTTTAGGGAAACTCTGTATCAATTCTTTTTCTTTTAACCATTTTATATTCTCTTTAAAAATAATGAGTGTTTAAAGATTAATCTGGAGTTCAAAATTAGAGTTTGAATTTTTCTCTCCAGCAAACTCATCCATTCTTTTATTCAGCAAGCAGCTGGCTGTCTGCTTTGTGCCACCCCAGGCTCTCTTGGTCAGGTCTACAATGTGAATAAGCTGGACACACTCCTCATGTGCCCACAGCTACCTCATGTTGGATGAACCAGACAATGCAAGCCACTGAATAAATTAAAATGCCAGAACAGTATCAATAATCATCAGGGGGAATGCAAAGCAAACCACAGGGAGCTGACTTTTTATAAAAAAAAAAAAACAAACAGGGAAACAAAAACGTAGAGAAACATAGATAATCTAGGTCAATCTCTTCATGGAATCAGTAAACATAGGAAGCCAACTGCCAGGGTAATATGACACACTATTTCCTAAGTGTCTTTTAGTAAGTAGAAGGAATAAATTCTAAAATAATGATACAAATATAGTATAGGAAACACATGACCCAGTAACAGTCATTTATTTCCGTTGTCAAATATTGTGTAGTGTACAAAATTCATCATGCCCCACTGTTACACAACACACATCACAGTAGGTTTGTTTATACAAGGCTCAGCACAACCTTGTGAGTAATGCACTCCTCTATGACCTTGCAATGACTACAGGGTCGCTAGGAGTTTTTTCAGCTCCATTATAACCTTATGATTCTGCTAGTATATATGTGGTCTATCTGTCGTTGATCAAATATTACTATATGTTGCATCTGTATTTGTAGGACCATATTCATACAGCATGATTTATGATAGCCAAAAGGCAAAAACAAACCTTATCTGCTCTGTGGCTGACCATTGGAAGCCCATCTTGCAATTCTTAGGCATTTGTACATCTTGTGTTGTATCTTGTATTATATCTGTTCCTTTAGTAAAACCTGACTGATACAGTATACTTTAATATAATTTTAAAAAATGATACCAGGATGAAAGGAGTTATAAGGAAGTAAACTGGGAGGGTAAGTTGCTGCTACAGGAGATTTAAAAAGGCTACTGATTCTGAGTCTCTAGGGAAGACCTCAGCAAGAAAATACCTGGTCAGAAAGAGGGTTTGTATTTAGAAGACAAATAATCAATTGGAAGCTGGGGAAATTCTTTTTAAAGGAACTCTAAGAGTGAATAACTACATCCATCATCTCCTCTGAGCTTGGTTTATTTTTATATGTCCTCACCAGTTACTACTGGCTTTTGGGGGGATGGAGATTCTGGGAATGAAACTCAGGACATTGTGCTTGTCAGACAGGTGCTTATGCTGCTGAGCTATCTCCCGGCCCATCACCAGCTTCTGACTAGGTGCCCATAGATGCCAGGATACAGGGCATTAAGGGTGTGCATCCCAGCCTGGGAAGCTCTCCCACTGAACACAGAGACCCCTCTTGTTTTATGTAAACTTGGCTACTAATATCTGGTCAAGCCATTTCTGGGAAAGTGCTTTTAGACAAGATTAACACTTAAATCAGTGGGCTGATGGCTCTCCATAGTGTGTGTGGGCCTCATGCAATCAGCTGAAGGCTTGAATGGAACAAAGCTCTGGTCACTTTTATATGAAAGACAGCTCTACAGTCTGATGTCTTTTGAACTGGATTGTCAGCTCCTCCTTGTTCTATAGAAGCTTCTGGCCTTTGGACTACAAGCCTGCTACACTCCTGCTTCCTTGAGGCTATGCTATAAGGAAGGAGGGGGCATGGATGAAGCTAAAAATGTGCAGCACATTAAAGAAGGGGGAGGAAAATTGGGTCAGCATTGGCTAAGGCACATAATCTTATTTCATCCTTATTTACAGATTAGGTGGCCAAGACTCTTGGAGCCTAACTAACTTGCCCACATCCACACAGTTAGAGTCTTGGAATTGAAGCCCAGACCTCTCTGAGCCTGAAGCCTACAGTCTGTCCCTGGGACACTATGTAGTGGGCATTTGCGAGTTTCCAGAGTAGTGTAAGGCAATGGCATGTAAAAAGAGGAAGTCAGTGCTCCAAGGAGGGAAAAGACAAAAAAGAGTAGGAGAAAGAAACATTAGATTCAATAGGAAAAGGGCCAGCGAGATAGCTCAGTGGATTAAATGCCTGCTTAGGTAAGCGCAGGGGCTGGGATTTGATCCCTGGTCCCACATGCCACGCTGGCCTGGCCCACGGGCATGCTGAGCCAGCAACTGAGTCTGAGTATGGTGGTGCATGCCTGTAATCCTGGTGCTGGGGAGACTGAAAACAGGAGGATCACTACGAGTTGGAGCTGTGTAATGAGACCCTGCACCAAATACATAAATAAAAATAAATAAATAAAATAGCAAAAGTTTTAGTGCATGCTTCTTCCAGAATTCAGGAATGTCCACATACATGTTGTAATCATCAGTAGTAGAACATGTGGCAAAGGAAAAATAATTACTTTTTTTTTTTTTTCAAGAGAGCTAAGGTGTGAGAAAATGGACATTTTTATTAGTTCATAGTAATTATACAAAATAACGGGTTTCACTGTGGCATTTTTGTACATTTATACAAGCTACTTAAATAATACTCATCTTTTATTCCCCTCTTCAACCCCCTTTCTACTGCCCCTGATTTCCTTCCCCTTCTCTAATGGCCTCCCTTTTGCTTTCATATCCCCTTATTGTTTATTTAGACTCCACATATGAGAGAAAACCAGGTGATACTTGTTTTTCAGAGTCTATCTTATTTCACTTAAGATAATGACCTCCAGATCCATCTATGTTCCTACAAATGAAACAATTTCATTCCTTTTTTAAATTTTATGTATTTGGTACAGGGTCTCACTATGCAGCTCAGACTCTTAGTTATCCTCCTGTTTCAGCCTCCCCAGTGCCGGGATTGCAGGCATCCTGGGGTAGGGCCAGCTTGCACGTGGTACCGGGGATGGAGCCCGGGTCCTTGTGCTTGCCCAGGCAGGTGCTAGCCAGCTGAGCTATCTCCATGACCGATTTCATTCTTGCTTATGGCTGAGTAACACTCTATATACAGACCTGTCACATTTTCTTTATTCAGCCAGACAGGCACCTGTGCTGGTTCCATAACATAGCTATTATGAACTGTGCTGTGATGAAGAAAGGGGAGTTTAAGAACCTCCAATATACGACAATTTTGACCTCAAAATTTATACTTACAATGACAATGCAAGTTCTGGGGAAATAGTGCAGGAAAATAAAAATCATAAACTCCTGTTTGCAATTTTAAAATAAAAAAAGAAAGACAAAAAATAAAATTGAGAATTCCATGTAGTCTGGACATTTGAAAAACTGTAGCTCAAATACTCTCTCCTTTTTATCTAATAATAATGAATTGGGACAAATTTGCTGACTGATGACACTTCAGAAAAATCTGGCACCAAACACCACAGGCACAGAGGGTTCCTGTTCACTGAGAAGAGTGAGTGTGAGTGTGACACCTGAGAAGTTGTTCACTGAAATTCTGTTCAGAAATGGAGCGTTCTGCATATGGAGTATTTCCATGAGCCATCCACAGACGCACAGAACTCTCTCTTTCCTCCCTCTCCCTCCCCTGCTCTTTCCTCTCCCTCCCCCACCCCTTCCTCTCCCTCCCTCCTTCCCTGCTTGTCTCTCCCTTGCTCCCTCTCTTTTCCTGCACACCTCCCTCTCTCCCTCCCTCCATCCTTCCCGCTCCCTCCTTCTCCCTCCCTCCCTTCCTCCTTGTTTCTCCCTTGCTCTCTCCTTTCCTTCACCCCTCCTTCTCTCCCTTCCTCTCTCTCCCTCCCTCCATCCTTCCCTCTCCCTCATTGTCCCTACCCACCTTGCTTCCTCCCTTCCTCCTTCTCTCTCCCTTGCTCTCTTTCCCTCCTTCCCTTGCTCTTTGCCTCCCTCTTTTCCTCCCTCCTTCTCTCATCTTTTCTCTTTCTCCTTCCATCTGTTATTGCCCCGAGGTATGGTCCTTGAACCCTATGTGAACTCACTCCCATAAGGTTTGACCACACACCCAGGCTGCGAAGCCACCTCCAGGCCCTGTACCCCAGGAAGGCCTCAGAGCTCCCTTTCTCCCCCTGGAGGCCAAGAAGGTCTACGTAAGGAGCCTGGCATCTCTACCAGGAAGGCACTGTAGAGCCTGGGATGCAAGGTTGAAAGTGAATTTCCTGCAGGGCCGAGCCAAGCACTCCCAACTGTCCAGCCAGATGTTTCTCTATATGGTCCTGGCAACCACAGTTTGAGAAAGAGCCAGAACCTGGCCTGATTTCTACACTGAAGAGTTCGATGGAATGCTGGGGTGGTGCCATCCCATAATAAAAGAGGTGCTTCCTCAGATCAGTGCACCGTTCCTATTTGCCTTGGGAACCCTCCAAAGAGAAGAGAGGCTTTAGTAAAGGTGGGTGTGTCCATCCAATCCTGCCAGGGCATGGGCAGAGGAGGGAGGGGGCTAGGGAAGGTGGACAGAGAAGAAAGGTTCTGAGTGATCGGGAGCCAGTACCAGATGGAGCAGGAACGGCGCTCTCCAGCCTCCCTCCACACGTGCGGCCACCAGGGGATTGCCTGGCTATGCGCGCTGCTTCACATCTGTCAGCTAAATCAAAGATGCATAATTGAAGATGCAAAGCGAGAAACATTACGTGGTTCACAAGGCTCCCCAGAGCCTTTTGGGTCTGTAATCCAGGGAGGAGATTTTAATGAGACTTGAATTTAGCGTTCACATCGGCGGCGAGAGAGGCTCTCACTTCAGCTGTGCTCATGGATGCGGAAAACTGTCTTTCTGAGTTTTGCAAACTGTGGGCAGCCTTCCTCGATCGATCGCTGCCCCCCTGTTTCCCTTGGCATGCATTGGCTCTCTTCCCACAGCGATGCTTCCTTTTGAGGCTTGGGCAGTTTCTGAGCATAAGGAAAGCTCCAACGATGAGGCGTTCGAGGCATTAGGATAGGTGAGTCAAGGAAGGATGTGCTGGATAAGACCACTAATCTGATACGTTTTCTTAGAATCAACTTTAAACATTTCCAAATGGCTAATCATGAAAGCAATGCATAGCAAAGATAAAACTTCAAGCAATACACGAAGATCAGCGAGCGGGACCCTTCGCTCACTTTCCAAGTACAGCGCATCTTTTATAAAAGGTTCGATGCTTTTATAAAATACAATGACAATAAATTGCTAGAACAATTACAAAAAATAGCCAAAGACATTAAAGCATAAACTTTTGGGTGTGTGTGTGTGTGTGTGTGTGTGTGTGTGTGTGTTTAGGGAAGGGTCTACAGGGTGTTCAGGGTCACACTACTAGATCAGACTCTAAGTGATCTAGCTGTCTGTTTGCAGCCTCCCAAGAGCTGGGATTACGGGCATGTCCCACCATGCCCAGTCTCAATTGCCCTTTCAGTTTGCTCTGGGGGCGGGGCCACAAACTCATTTTTGAAAAATTTCTAATTCAATAGTCTGAGTGCTGTGGCAAAGTTAAATAAATGGCGAACATTTCCAAGCACTCTCAATTTTTGCACTTACGTAGGCTACACTTTCACCACTCATTTTATCCTGGATATTAAAAGAAATGTCTACACATGTAAAATAGATGAACACAGAGGTATTTCGAAAAAACAAACTTGCCTTCTGCACCTAGTACATGTGACAATTTTAAAAAAGATCTACTTTATTCTTTTTTGTGTGCTTTTAGTATTCTGTCATAAGAAGGTACTATTTTTGGGTCAGTCATATAGCTCAGCAGACTAAAGTGCCTGTTTAGGCAAAGCATAAGTCCCCATCGTGATATGCTGGGGCACAATGAGGTGGAGATTAAGATCGGGCATGGTGTCATTTGGGAGTCTGAAAACAGGAGAATCACTATGAGTCCAATGTACATAGTGAGACCCTGTAGACCCTGTACCAAATACATAAAAATAAAAACAAAAACAGGTAATTTTTAAAACAAAACTAGTCTAAACATTTATGAACATGTAGGTGATTTTTGCTTTTTGCTTAAGAGTCAGAATTTGACCTTATAACTGACGTCATCAGTCTGTATACCTATTTCGAACAGTGCTTGGGACAGAATTTGGGGCCTTGTGTACCACAGGCTGTACCACTGAGCTATACCTTCTGCTTCTATATATTTTTGATGCTGAAGTTGCATTTTACATTAGAAATTCTGCTCTTTGGGCTAAAAGGGAAATGTCTTACAGCTTAAAGGTTTGTGTTGTTCACTCTCATAGTCACACCACTGGTGACATGACTAAGCATTTGTCAGCACACACAGCATACGGCACTCCCTCCAGGACAGCAGCCTGGATATCACAGCAAGATAGGAGGGATTGGGGCCTTTCCTTTTTCCATTATACTTAATAGAAGAAAGCATACTGCAGCCCCTCAGTAAACCTTAGTACTTAGCTCAGTGGCTCAGACCACCAGAGCCCCTAAATGAAGGGGAGATTTGCTGGGTAGCTAACTTCAGCTTAATACCCAACACCCCCAACCCTTCGCTCTCTTTTCCTGAAGCAAGAAATCTGAGGCTTTACGAGGTTACCTGTATGAGTTTTCACATGGCTGCTAGGGCTATAGGTGGCGCATTGTAAGACGAGTTAGCTTTGTGCTAGTAAATCACATTCCCAGGCAGGCAGGTCTGATCAGGATGAACCTGAACACCCAGTACCCACTCTGGGCACAGGGCACTACCCAGAAGAGGCACACAGTGCTCTGATGTTTCTATTTCAGATGTTTCCAATGCAGTCTCTTAGGTCAGATCTCTGGGCATGTATGCAGATACTGGAAGGGATTTTGTGTTGAAGGCAAAACTGCATAAGCAGAGAGACAATTTTTTTTCTTTTATTTTGGCAGAACCGGAGATTGAACTCAGGCCCTTGCACTTGCCAGGCAAGCACTGACTTTTTTTTTTTTTTTTTTTCTCTTGAGTTAGCCAGGTCAGAAAGAAAACTAAGTTCTAGGTTCGTACCATGAAATTCATCGGTTTGGGTTTGTTTCCCTCAGTACACATGAGGGAAAAACAGCAATATTTCTTACATGTATTTTCAGCTGAGAACAGAAATAGTATTTTAATACCTAAAGTCTAGTAAGAGCCTAGAAACTTAAATGGGAGTGAGATGATGCTGACAGTGAGCAAGAAAACCTAATTCTTTGGTTTTGTGAAAAGTTCAAATCTTAAAGGGGGGGCCTCCCTCAGTGCAAGCAGCCACATTAATGATCAAGTTCCAGTCACACCAAGAAAGAGTGAGCTTCTCCAAGGGCGGGAACATGCACTCTCCATGTCAGAGAAAACACAACAAGGCTTTAGGCAAATGGCTCAGAGATGTGTAGGGATTTTATTAATAACTCATGCTCAGATTGGGTGCTGAGCTGGCTTCCTGGGTCCCAGAATCGCCAGCTCTGGGTGAGGAGGACCCAGGCTCGGCATTCCTCTGTGACCTGCCAGACCCTGCCGCGCAGCTCCTGCAGGATTTTTTTCTAAACCCTGCAAAGAGCCTTTTGAGCACAAACCTGCCCCAGCAGGCCTGCCTTACACATCACTTCAGAAATGTTTTCCTTTTCTTCTGAATGTGCTGTTTTGAGTGGGTACCTTTCCTACTCTCAGTGTTCTTTGTATGAAGGAAAAGTTGCCACCTGAATCTGGGGGAAATGATCTTAAATGTGTACCTAGTTTCAGAGTGAGGGGAAGGGAGGGAGTAAGGGGGGGGGAGAGAGAGAGAGAGAGAGAGAGAGAGAGAGAGAGAGAGAGAGAGAGAGAGAGAGAGAGAGAGAGAGAGAGAGAAACCTGGAAGGCTTTTTCCTGTAAACATCTTTAATTCAGTGTTCTTAAGTGGGACATTTTGTTGTACTAACAGAAACATTGATTCTTGTCCTCACGGTCCCGATCTCACAAACCATCCAATGGACAGCCTCAAGTGTTTTGCGTTGCTGGAACCACGCTTGGTGACCAGGAGTCTCTAGAACTCATATTCCTTCAAGGTTATGTGGCCTGAGGTAGTCTCATGTATATTCTTCAGAGAAAATCCTGCCCCCAAATGGGAAAAGCCAGCAGCACAGAGTACTTCAGCTAATCCAGATAACAAAATATTGTCTGCTGTGAGAGTTCTCATATCCAGATGATAAAGGCTGAAGTTTAAAAGTAAACTGCGAGGCCCCTAGGACATTAATTAATGAGTGAACATTTTTATTTATTTTGCATTACGTCAAAAATTAATTCAGTACATTTCCCATGTTTTCTCTGTGGTAAGAGAGGAAAGAACCTGGCCATTAACTGGCAGCTCACTGAGGCCTTGCTCCTGAGATACACTCTGGAGATATTCAGAGACACCACAATTCCAGGGGCAGCTGCTTTGTGCTGCATCATTATAGGCCACAGCAAAGCCAACCCAACTCCCATTGAGTCAGGAATGACTAATTACTTGTCACATTACCACCATGTTGATTTATGCTGATAGGTGAAAAAAAAAAAAGACAGAGAAAAAGAAAGGTAAAGATTTCACAGATGAAAAAATCCTTTGGAGGGGCCGGGGGGATGACTCAGTGGAATAAGCGCTTCCCTGGCAAGTGCAAGGGCCTGAGTTCAATCCCTGGTTCCGCAAAAAAAAAAAAAAAAAAAAAAAATTCTTTGGAGAAGAATGAGCATTTCCCCGTGGTTCTATGTATCCAGAGAGAAGCTTGGTTGCTAGCAACCCAGTCTTTCAAACTGAACAGGAATGAAAACAAAAATTAAAACACCAAACTAGGCATCATTTCTGCCTGCCAAAGTGGAGGTTCTGCCAGCCCCACACTGGCTGGTCCAGTTCATCTAAACAACCAAATTTTTTCTCTATAGAAGTGAATGGCTTAGTCAGAGATGGCTGGGAACAAAAACAGACCTTGAACATAAATTTAAAATGTTTCATCTCCCTTCATTTTCCTCCCCTGCTTCTGCATCTACTCAGAACATGGAAAGCTGACGTGTGTGCTTTTAAGAGGAAACCTCCAAAGGAGAGGATATGAGTTCCTTCCCAAGTATCACTTCAAGGGTGGTGGGGAAGAGAGAAGAAGTGCAGAGGAAGGAAGAAGAACCAACCCAAAGAAAAGCTAAAAGGAAAGAAAGACATAGAAAAAAATGGTGTCTGCCGCATTATTTTTCAATCCTGCCAGAGTTGCTTAACAGATTCTATTCTTAGAGGCTGTGGAGCCTGTTCCTTGAAAACCAGCTGGGTGTCTAGACCAGGCTTAAAAATCACCTCTTCAGTTACAGCCATGGAGATGCTCCTCTTTTTCATCCTGGGCCTTTGAGGAGCTCGGCGGCTGCCCTCATCATTGTCTCATGAAAGCTAATATACTCCATGCCGCCATTCAGTCTGTTCATCCACACAGAAGCCCCAAGCATTCCTCCCTTGCTTAGGTTGGCACGGCCAGCCAGGGGTGTGACCCTGCCACTCTCCTCCTTCATTGTTCACTTGAGCTCATAACACATTAGCGTCCTGCTCGGTGCCAGATACGTCCTTCAGGAGAACATTCACTTCAGGTAACTTCCTCGAAGGGGCGGTACCTCTGCTCCTCTCTTTTCAAAGATGCAAACCAGGAAAACATTTGCTGCCCTGTCTTCATGAAGTTGGCTTGTGTCAAAGCTGGCTTGATGGAGTCGCACAGACTGCTGGAGAGTATTTCTACGTGATTTGCAAAAGTTACTGAAGATCAGCTAACCTCCACAAGTTTTCATGGAGGATCATAAAGTGAGTTGGGTAGACACGGTAACAAGCCAATAGTCTTCACTGACTTCTAAGCAGGCCACACAGCAAGTTGGATAAAAGCCCATGTATGAATCATTATTCTGGTCTCCTGATATTAGGATGTATTTGCATAGAAGCAACTTAAGAATTAACATGGAATAGCCTTGTGGTAATACAAATAGATAAGAATGTCAACTACGGCAGCATTTAGAAGAGTTTGATCAAATTATTAAATCTATTACAAAAATGCACAAATAGACACATAATAGACTGGTAGACTATTTCAAAATGTAGTTATTCTGGTCATTGGGTGCTAATTATCCATTGATTATAGAAAATATCTAAGCTTAATTTTAGCTTTTGTTCTTTTTTCCTTTCTGTAGCCAGATTTCTGTTTACATTATTGTTGAACCATATGTGGACAAGAAAAGAGAAAATGCAGAGCTCAAATGTGCTCATTTTTATTTTGTTGAAATCTCAAAATATAGGCAGCCATAAGGGCTCATAAATAGATTTCAGTTATGTGAGTTGTATTTGCTTATGTAAGCAAAGACCATGCTCTGATAAATACAGTGGAGACAAGCTCAGCAGTGCTAGCTGGGCCTCCCACACAAGTTAGTGCTTTCCCCTCAGCTAACACAGCCTCCACTTGTCATGCACCCCGAAAACTCCCTCAACAGGCATAGTGATCCCGTCAATAATAGTTCCTATTGGGGTGCTGTTGTCCATCAGGCACTCGATTAACTTATACATTCTGTCTCATTTAATTCCCATAATAATTTTGGGCAGGTTTTTCTGATTCCATTTTCCATAAGAAGAATCTGAGCTCAGTCATAGGGCCTGCAGAGGGGAGAGGCACCTTTGGGCCAGGCTGCCTTCCATGGACAATTCTTCCCCTGGTGCAGCCCCGGATGGCAAGTGTCAGGGTTCTGGGAAAAGCAGCTGCTGTGAGACTTGTGTTAGGTCACATAGATAGCAAGAATTTGAAATGAACTATGTAACACTGGAATTGTGCGGGTATTTGGAAGGTTCCTATTTCCCCAAGTGTTGCAAATTGATCTGAATGTGACAAAACAAACTTTCACCAATTCCAGCGTAACTTGCCTGCCACAGTTGAGGTCATGACTGTGCCCCCAGAGCCTATGTATTGAAAGCTTCGCTCCCAGCCTGCAGCTATCAGAAGTTGGTGGATTCTTAAGGAGGGGGGCCCAGTTGGATTAAGGTAGGTCACTGGGGTGTGCCTGGGAAGGGAATCCTAGGACTCATGCCTCTTCCTCCCCATCTCTTCTAGCTTCTGAAACCTCAGCCGTGCATCCTGCCATGAGGTGCTTATGGTGCTTTCACAGCCCCAAAGTAGTAGAGCTAGGTGATTGTGATTTTGGTGGCTAGAAAGCAAACTAAATCTTTCCTCTTTTTTTCCCCCTACATTTCGATTTTTTTTTTTTCTTCAAAAGGAATGAGTTGTGTACAGGGGGGTTAAATGTTTTATAGACAAGAAAAAAGAACTGCACTAGAACCAACTTATTCATCATCATCCTCTCTTCATCTTCCTCATCCTCTTTATCTTCTTCCTCTTCTTCATCCTTATCTTCCTTATCCTCCTCTTCCTTCTTTTTCTTGCATTTTGAGCATTGACTCCCTTTTTTTTTTTTTTTTTTGCTGCATCAGGTTTTCCTTTAGCCCAGTAGGCAGCAATGTCCTTTTCATACCTTTCCTTAAGCTTAGCAGCTTTCTTCTCATATGGCTGCTTGTCATCTGCTGCGGTATTATTTCATATTTCTCCAAGTTTCTTTGCAATGTCATCAATGGGGAGGCCAGGATGTTGTCCTTTGATTTTTGGGCAATACTCAGAACAGAGCAAGAAGAAGGCCAAAGGAGGCCTCTTGGGTGCATTGGGATCCTTGAACTTCTCTTTTGTTTCTTCTTTAAGAGGAATATAAGTTTTCATTTGTCTTTCATAACAAGCCTTGTCCGCTTTTGCCATGTCTTCAAATTTTCCATTTATTTATTTTATTTTTTATTTTTTTAGCAGACACAGTTTTCCACCTCTCTGAGCACTTCTTCAAAAACTCTGAGAAGTTAATGGAAGTATCTAGGTGCTTCTTCTTGTGCTCCTCTTGGCAAGTCTGCACAAAGAATGCATATGATGACATCTCACCTTTCAGCTTCCTAGGATCTCCTTTACCCATGTTTACTTGTTTTCTTCAGTGAGGTACAGAGTTGCCCAGTGCCTGTCCGGCTCTCATTTGCCCCAGCACTGTCTCTATGGAGCTCAATGTACTGCGATGGCCATGAGAACAGGAACCAGATGCCTCCTTTCCTCTTTTTAAGGTGATTATCTCAGGTAGTTTTTCAAAGTAATGGAAAGCCAACTAACAGTGGTTATCAAACATTTAAATCTGGAATTTGAGGATAGTTCAGATGTTAGTTCTGCCACTCCACTATGTTGCCTGGATATAGTCTCTGTGCTTTTGCTTTTCTTCTCTCTCCCAAAGTTGTTATAAGGATTAATTGAGATAATGTTTACAAAAAACTTCATCTGTGCCTGATGCCCAGTAAGCCCCAGTCATTGTTAGCACTGTGGTATCTCTGTAGCACAAAGTAGTCTTTAAGAATATGTTACTATCTTGAATTAATCCCACACAATTACTCAGATAATTTGGTAAAGATAAACCCATTATCTAAATTATATAGACCCTGCGAGTAAAATGATATATGAGCTTACAGCTACTGTGAGATGAACATCTGTCATAATGATCTTTCCATAGCTTAAAGAGCCTACCTTAAGCACATACAACAAGGAGATTAAGACTTGGAATTTCAAAAAGGAATACTGTAATTTTATAAAACAAGAGAAACATGCTAATTAAATTGTATTCAGCTATACTGCCAAACAACAGATGGAAATGGACACCCTTTCTGAGGTGGTGGGATATAATTAGTACCAAAGAAGCCCAGAGGTAGATTTTTCTCTGCAATAACAGAGGACAGAGAAAACATTTATTTGTTTATTTCATTTATTTGTTTGTGCAATCACCCTCTCTTTTATTCATGTAGTAAATATTTATGGAGCGCTGTGAAACTGAGTTTGGGTAGCCCTAGAATACTGATGTCCAGTCACCACTGGTGGTAAGAACAGGAAGAACTGCGAGCTACTGTGTTGGGTAAGAAATACTTGCTGCATCCCCTAGATATTGGGGTGAGGGTGAAATAGATTTTTATTGTTTCACAGGGGTCCCTGATTGATTAGAGGCAGTGCTCATGGAGAAAAAGGACACACTGGGGCACAGAGAGGACCAAAGAAAGTAGCCACCCTGTCCTTTACCAGAGATACTGTGTAGACTCCTGAGAAAAGCTTTATTCAAAGGAGAAGCCAGTGAAGGCTCTTCACTTGGCCAGTCACAGTGCTTCGGCTCTGGCTCACAGGGCTTTTCTTACTGAGACAGCTCATCTGGCCCAGTCTCCAGTAGAAACTGTGTGCATCGTGGAGAAGTCAGCCACAAGTGTAAAAAGGAAAAAACAAAGCAAAACAAAAAAACAGAACCAATGGAGAAAGAAATGTCAGTCTAAGAGAGACAGGTTTCAAAGATAGTCTCTACAAAACACTGATGCACAAACTATCCTGTTTGGAGACCAAGATAATCATACTCATGGCCAGCCCCCCCCCACACACACACATACACGCATGCATACACACATACCCTTTGGCTCACCATCCGGCGTGGTTTGGATGGATTAAGAGATCCAATATTTCAGGCAACAGACCGCAGGAGGCAGGAATCATAGCTTTCAGAGCAGGGGAAGCTAGTGGCCCCAAAGTATCATTTTTTTAAAGATAAACAAATCAATTTATTCCTACGATGGGATAGCTATTCATGCAGCAATATAGATAAATCTCCAAAGTTTAATATGAATTGTAGAATAATACACAGGACATAACACTATTGATTTATATTTTAAAAGCACAAAACACCACCTTCTGAAAACAAACACTTGATAAAAGCAAAAACAAGTATGTGAATGAAATGTACAAATTATTTAACAGTGATTAACCCTATAGAGGAGAAAAGGAAGGCTGATGGCACATCTCTAGCAGGGTCTGTGGCATGGCACTCCATATGGCTTTTGGAGTTACAGGAATCCCTCTACGTAGGAGGCCTGCACTGAACAAAGAATATGATGGATGTCAAGAGCACTAGCTGTGAGATCTCTGTTCAGACTTCTGGAGCTAGTTCAGAGTACAGGAAGGCTCATATTTCTTTTTTAAAATCTAGGTGAGCTCTATGACTGCTCTGACCAATAGAATATGGTAGAAAAGGGTCTGGGTTAGTTTCTGGACCCTGACCTTAGGCAACAGGAAGCTTCTACTTCTTGCATTTTGAAGTGTTTGTGGTTAGTGTCCTGAGTTGTCATGCAGCACACCACAGTGATATATGTGCACCCATGTTTATAGCAGCATAATTTGCAAACGCTGCAGAACTACAAGATAACTCAATCTTGGAAACAACCCAAATACCCATCACCTGAGCAATGGATAAAATGATGTGGTATTTTTATACAATGGAGTATTACTCAGCTATAAAGGGAGATAAACTTGAGGCTTTTAGAGGTAAATGGATGCAACTAGAGGCTGCACTCATAAGTAAACTAAATCAGACTCACATATATAAACATTGAATTGTCTCCCTAGTGTAAGCACCTGAAAGAATAAATAAAATCTGGAAGGTATGATAGATATAGTAAAATGGAAAGAAACGGAATATAGGAGTAAACAATTGAGATGAGGGAAAGGAGAAAAAAAGGATGGGAATAAAAACCATTTAAGTATACACACAGGATAGTAGAAATGATTGTACTGCTGACTTCTGTTGGTAAAAATTTATAGTTAATGTTAACAACTTTTTCTTTGGCCAATTTTATAGGCTAGTATCTGAAATATGATCAACTTCACTGAGGACAGCAATGTGAAATGTAACAACCATGGTTGAGTACCATCTTGTTCTTTTAAATACATGTTGTCTCAAATGTTTCGCCTATTATTTTTATACTCTCTTAATTTAAAAAATAAAAAGGACAAGAAAAAAATTAAGGTTTAGTGAAAGGAAGAATTAATGTTTAATTACTCGATCAATCTTACATACCTATATCTGGTAATCTGAGCAACAAATTTGATGATAACAATACATAACAACCATTGTTATTTTTTTGTTGTTTTTGTTTTGAAATTCTGTACCATTTTTATTGTTCTATGTTGCTTTGTTTTTGCTTTACTTCCTCTTAAAAAAAACAAAAACAAGTTCTAAACAGAAATAAAGCTGATGCTGCTGTTAAAAGGCAAAGCATTGTGAACAGAGCTCAGAGGGTGAGATTTCATGTGGAGAGAGCAAAATGCTGCAGAACTACAAGGTACCAGACATGCAAGATGAGAATTTGCCTCAGAAGTGACCACTCAGCTTCAGCTGCTCTAGCTGACCACATGGAACAGGGAGGAAGGAACAGCCAAACTCTTCTAGAATTCCTGACCCAGAGATGCATAAGCCAAATAACATGGCTGCTTGAAACCCCAGTGTTCTGGAGTAGGTCGTCACAGCAGATGACTAGAATCAAAGTTTGAGCAAGAAGTACAAGTATGGATGAATTTGCAGACAGATGCTGGTGCACAGAAGACACTGTTATTGTTATCCTTGCTTAGTGTTTGCTTTCAGTCTGTTCTGGCTTGGGAGAATTCAGATTAGACAAGAAAAAGAGAAAATTCAGATTAAACAAGAATTCAGATTATATAAGAAAAAGAGGGGAAAAAAAGAATTTTATGCATCGCGCCATCTTGGTTGTCCTCCTGGGGCTTTGCTTTTCTGGCTTCTTGTGTCTGTCCTTTTTCTCTGCTCCCCACAAAATACAGGTTCAAATAGAACCATCCTTGGAATGATTTCTTCACTCACTTGGAAATTATTGAGTGTTTTCAGCGGCAGCCACTGCTCCTTATAGAAGGCAATGCACACTGGCTGAGGCCTTCAGCATCTAAGTCTTTCCTGGACTGCAGGTTCTCACTCTTAAACTGCTATCTTGATACATTTTGGAACTTGAAACTGCCTTCTTGGAATGCAAAAGCCAGCATGTCCAAAAACTAAACTCCTTCCCTACACAGAGCCAATTTCTCAGTCCTTCTCTCCAACGTCTGTTAGTAGTCATCACCCCTGGAGCCTCTCGAATTGTCAAGTCATTGTATTTTGAAATATCCCTTTTATCCACCCCTCTTGTCTCTCTAGTTCTTGCCTAGACTTCAGCAATAGCTTATGATTGCTTGCCCCACCTTGTTCCATCTCTCCCAACAATGATCTAATCTAGTGTTCTCCCTTATTGTGGCTGCAACCCATCAGTATGTTTGAAAATTAATTAAAAAGTAAAGCAAAAGCAATAGGATAAAACAGTGGAAAATATCAGCATTTTAGGAAAGGTATTACCTTGTCTAATTTTTGCTATATGTCTTTTAAATATACTTTTACCAGATTACAATAGAGAAAATGTATTTCTTTCTACAGGTTGTGATCAAGGAAAAGTGGAAAAAAGAGAAAAACAATGGTCTAAACCATATACTCTTGCCAGATTAATGATCCTAAATTTTAACCTGGTTGTGTCTTCTCCAGCTAAAACATCTTTGATGGCTACTGATTGTCATTTGATGGGTAGGTCACTCTCATCAAGAGCCTGGTTCTACTTGCCTGAGCTTCCTTTCCAGCTTATCTCCTACTACTCTTCTCCTTAAGTTCCTCCAGAGTGAGCTGTTGCCCATTTTCTGAATATGTCCCATGCTTTCTGGCCTTGGGACTTTTATGTAGGTTGTTTCATTGCGTTTTTCCATATACAAATCCTCACTTCAGTGCTATACCAACCAGAAACTGACTCCAGGCTCTGCTGCTTAACTTTGGATGGTTTGCATAATCTGGAGACTGAATTTCCTTTTGTTGAAGAAGGGGACATTGTAAGACTAGTAGGAGAATTACATAAGATAAGGCATGCAATGCATTTGGTAAAATCTATGGTGTCCAGTAGTATCTGATTTACGTTCTCTTTGAGTCAATATGTACAAAATAACACTGTGAGATAATATTTATGCTTATAATTACATAGTACCATTTATAGTCTCAAAGTATAAGCAATTATGACATATTATGAGTGTTTAGACACTCAAATGTTCTTTAAGCTTTTAAAAAATGTATCCAATTTTATAGTTGGTGATTCTTGTATATGTTAATCTTTTGATGGACTTAATACTCTTAGTCAGGAACTTTATTTATTTATTTGTTTGTTTAAACTTATGTATTTAGTACAGGCTCTCACTATGCAGCTTGAACTCATAGTGATCCTCCTGTTTTTAGACTCCCCAGCACTGGGATTGCAGGCATGCACCACCAGGCCCTGAATCGGTCGCAGACTCAGTGTGCCCCCATGGCAGGGCCAGCAGGGCATGTGATGCCAGTGATGGAACCCTAGTCCCTGCACTTGCCTAAGCAGGCACATAGTCTCTGTCAAGGACTTTAAACAAAACAAAACAAGCAAACAAAAAACTCTAGTATTTTTTAGTGTTTATCAAAATCCATTCCACGTAGGAAGTGCTCAGAAATGAACTGAATTGAAAGTGGAAATGCTATCACACCATGTTCCAGCCAGAGATAAGCTTCACAACTGTGGGCCCTGCAGAAATCAATGAGGGTGTCCTGACTCTGTGTTGATTTTGTCCTGATTACCTGCGTATCACCAAAGTCCATATTCAAGACCATCTCCTTAGTGGGTGCATGGTGTTTGGCCTTACTCCTTTTACAGGAAAGAGGGTAAGAAGACCAAGTTTGTAAATTGTGTGTGGTACTTGGGGAGGCGGGCATGAAAGTGCACAGGAAGGCTCTGCATCGAGTTGTTAGGGAGAAAAGAGCCTTCAAATCTTGAAAAGTTGGGGCAAGTCAAACACATCAAAGATCAAATGCGCAAATCCCAGGACTGCACTTACTTCTGGTGCTGAATGCTCTTTTCCTCTAATCCATTATGCTCATACATAGGCCACATTTTACGAGGCCAAGGTGAAAACTAATCAGGCTCTATTGTAACTAAGCCTGTTTAGCTGACACTTGACACCCAAACGGATTTCTAGCTCAGCAAACCCAGCCCGATGGTATCTGCTGGGAGGCGATGAATAATGAGCTAATCACAAAAGACTGTCTCACCCAGCACGCTCCCTGGCTCGGTGAGGAAGTGGCAAAACAGGCTTTTGAGCTGAAGCTTTAACTCTTTGGTACTGGACATCTGGCGCTGCGCACACTCACATCTGGGCTGAGTCCCGTGGCACTGTTTCATTGAATTCTGCGGCGTGGAAAGACATGTCGCGGCCGCCCACCCTCAACTCTTAAGAATCTCCAGCCTTTGGCTCTTCACATTTCTGTGGCCCTGAAATCACCCACTGGTTACAGCCTTAGCTTGACAGCTTCATTACACTTGAGCTTCATATTATAAATAGCAGACAGAGCGGGGACTCCTCTGCTGATGAAGAGGAGGCGGTGGAGGAGGAGTCCCAGCCTCAGCCTGAGAAATACCAGTCAAGAGAGATGCGCCTAACGCCTGTGTCAGCACCCAAAAGAACTAAGTGAGAGGCAGCTGTGCCACTTTCTATTAATGCGCATGCCCTTGGAACAACAGAGAATCTGATGCAGTAAGCTGACAATGACTACTAATTTTAAGTGTTTCAATTATGACATCTCAATTATTTAAGTGAATATCATGACATCATTTTTCACAGTGGCACTGCATGTCTCTCTTGTTTTTTTTTTTTCTTTTTGTGGCTCAGCCCACCCTGAGGTGGGTGGGGCTGGTGCAGCACGTGGTGCCAAGGATCGAACCTTGATCTCCTGCGCTTGCCTAAGCTCGCCTAAGCATGCGCTTTAGACCACTGAGCTATCTTGCCTGGCCCCTTTCTTGTTCTGAGTTCACTGTCACTTCCAAATTCCTTGAGTTCTTTCATAGTGGTCAAAGCACCCCAGCTAAGTCTTCCGGCCAGGCAATATACCATGACTGCTTACAGCTGACTGAAAGTTGCTTCTGCACAGACCTGGGTTCAAAGCTCTCCAGGTTCTGTGACAGTAGGAGAGTCACTTCATTGCTTTAAATCTTAATGTCCATGTTTGTACAGTGAGTTGACAAGGAAGCCATATCACAGGGTTGTTTAGAAGATAATATAAAATAGTGCATGCACCAGCTAAGACAATGACTAGCAAAGTATCCAGAAAAGGATAGCTATTATAATAATTAAGGGGAAAAAATTCATGTGCTAGAGTGTCTTTATTCTATATTTTATTTGGCCTGATTCAGCACTGTTTTTTTTTTTTT
>NW_004524662.1:2574280-2576233 GCF_000260255.1 Octodon degus | reverse complement strand
GACCACTGAGCCATCTCACCAGCCCTGTGTTCAATATTCTTATGAATGGAAAATCCTATTATCAAGTAAGGATTCAGTAGATCTTTAAAATTTGTTGTTTTAAAAACAATATTCATTTTTTAACTTACACAGATAGTTTTATGATGCACATTTCAAATATATGCATATTCTGTAAAATGAAGCATTTCAGTATTAATTATTTAAAGGTAAATTTCTTCTTTAAAACATTCATGTCCATGGGTCTTCTGTTACTCAAAATGTGTAACAAAGTCATTAAAAATAACTTTACACTTTTTATCATGATCTGGAAATACCTATTTGCCAGATTCTGATAGACAGTATATAGGGCAGCAATTAATTTGGATGCATAGAAGACATTATTATTATACAGAAGGTACAGAATTTCATTTGGATTATACATTACAGATGATATCCAATTTGAAAGTCACTCAGGGCCGGCCAAATAGCTCAGCAGATTAAAGTGCCTGCAAGCAGGAGCTGGGGGTGGGGGTTTGATCCATGGCCTGCTGTGCTGGCCATGTCCCCAGGGCTCACTAAAATGGCAATTGAGACTGGGTGTGGTAGGGAACGCCTGTAATCCCAGCACATGGGAGACTGTAAACAGATGGATCACTATGAGTCCGATCTAGTAGTGAGACCCTGAACACCCTGTAGACCCTTCACTAAAATACAGAAAAATAAAATAAAAATAAATGAAAGTCATTCAGAATTTAGAAACTTTCATCCATTAATTCTGGAATACAATTTTTAAAAAATTCTAGTGACTATAGAATAGAGCTAAATTTCTAAAAATTCCAAGCAGAAAGTATTTTCTTCAGATTGTGTCTGGATTTCCCAAAAGCTTAACAAGGATGGCAATTTATGTTTGCATGGCCCATATTTACATTTTTCTTCTCCCAGGGTATGTTAGGATTTCTAACATTCCTTAGTTGCTTAAAATCTTTTAAAAATATGTAGATCCATATTTTCTTCTACAAAAATAGAACTCATGACAAGAAAATGGAAGATGTATCTCAGAATGTGAAAAACATCATGCAGTACTGAAATGCTTAAATTGTAGTGTCATTACAATCTTGGTAGTTCTTCCATTAAGATTTCTTACTCTTTAACCTTTTTTGGGAATAACCATTATTTCTTCCTCACTGAGCCTTCTGTGAAGAAGGAAAATTTACAATTCTTATCAGGTCTGAGACTTCACTATCTTTGAAGAGAGTGGCCACACATCTTTAGAGAGCTGTCTAGAATTCCCATCCATCCCCATCCCAGTCACTGGGTACAGTCTAGGCAGAGTTCATTTCTAAGACCTGTGGATTTCTATTCTTGGTTCAAATGTATTGCAGAAGGCATTAGAGTATGTACACATAGCCTTTGTTGTTGATTATTTATGATTGCTGCGACATTAGGCATCAGGCTCTGGGCAAGGCATATAATACCTTATTATAACTGTTTCTAGGAGGGAACAGTTTAGATTCATTGCAATCAGATTTGGCTTAATGTCTTTCTTGCTTAAGTTACCTTCACTGAGAGAACAGGTCACTTTGGAGGCTGCTTTTGTTGCATTTTATTTTGCCATATATAGTTATGTTAGGTACCTAATCACCCTTAAAATGTTGTCAGTCACATTCTATTACTCATACAGTCTGCTTGTTTTTCTGCATAGCTGTTTTACTTAGATATTGCCCAGCTTTTGCACTGATATACCCTTTATGCTTTAACGTAACCCTGGTGCCCTCCTCCTCCATGAAGGAAGCCTACATCGTAAGACTTGTCTTGCTGACCAGCTCTCGGATGCTTCATTCTGAGCCCAGGCGCAGTAGCTGATACATCAGCATTGCACTGTGATACACACCAGGTAAGGATGCAGGTTTGCCAGAATAATCTCTTGCTAGCTCAGATCTTGCTATCTGCCAGCCCATCTGGTCTCTGCCTCAC
>NW_004524662.1:2570381-2573440 GCF_000260255.1 Octodon degus | reverse complement strand
TTGCATGTACCAGAAAGACACTGCTACACAGAGCGTGGGATCGATACCCACAGACTTGGCCCCTTTCTCACGAGTGCTGACCAATGATAAGCAGAAGTCTGAGCACACAATCAGCATGAGAGGCACTGTTTTCTCAGGGCTGAACAATGAGGAAGCTTGCCAGATCCCAAGATTTCACGTTCTTAGAGTGTGCCACTTCGTGGCGGCATCTTAGTCACAATGCCCTGCCCACGTGCCCCATGGGCTCCTTCAGGGCAAATCATGCCACTGCAACCCTCTGGGAAGCTGAAGAGAGGACTCTCACAGTCTGATCCTCAGCAGTTGTTATTTTATCTTATTTCAACAGTATCGGAAGCAAAGCAGGGATCCATTTTTAGTATTTAAAAATTTTACCTAGACTCTCAAAGTACATGCATGAGAAGTCCTGACAATTCACACAGGATAAATTCTGAGGCATGAAGAAAATCTTTAAATCTAGGAGAGACTAGGGAGACATTTGCACAGATTTCTGTCTTTTTCAAGCTTTTGTTTTGAGACGTGTATTGTTGTAGTATATCATCTTCTCAAGTCAAGCAAATATTTTGGAACAATTTACTCATATCTTATTTTTCATGCAGTGACCATCGCTCTTTTTCACAGAAACAAAGTTTTTAAACACCCTGAGAGTTATTCCTGTTGTCAGGAGAAGAAATCAGAACAAAACAAAACAAAGTAACACACAACTCTGCCTGGCGGGGGATGCTGCATGGCTGACTAGGCTAACTCACAAGCTCCTCAAACCCCCTCTAACGCTAGCTTCAAAGCACATACGATTCGAATTTGAACCTCAGCAAAACTGCCAATTAACACATCACAAACCTTCATGGTCGATTGCAAATATTCAAAACCTAGAGTGTTAAATCTGTGAATACCAAGAGTCTCCTGCATAGTTCTTTGGCAGTTCAGTGTTACATAATTTGGGGTGAGAAACCCAGGTTGCTGTTGGGCATGGTAACGATCAGATCAGGATCTCTAACTACATCTTCCTTTGTTCCAACAAAAAGCACAGCAAAGTAAAAGCATAGTCTATTTAAGTCATCTATACCAGTTGCCTATATGACATTTTAAAAAATTTCTATGGCGCAATGATGTGGTAATAAACAGATATTAGGAATTAAGAAATTGGGAGATCACACAAGATTTGTCAGAAGAAAAGCTGGTAAAAGGTCTCTTCATTGTTGAGATACTATGTTAAGGAAAAAATATTTCACATTTAAGCAGCATTCTTCAGGGATTTTATGTTCTTTCAAGATAAACTTAAAATACTTTGCCTGGTTGTACGCATGATGACAGATTTTGAGAAGTAAAAAAAAAAGCAGCTACCAGCACAGGGTGGCTAAACAACCAGTGGAATGCTGTCTTCTCAGCTGTGAGTGATGAGTTAGTCCCACCAGACACTGCTGCTGTACAAGACTCATCAAGCAAGGCACCCAGGTCACCAAAGGCCACATCAATTGACGTTCACCTGGGAAGGTCAGCACAGGGCCCAGAATCCGGAAGTCAGAAGTAGAAGATGTGGGGCTGGGGAGATATCTCAGTGGTCTAAGAGCCTGCCTGGCAAGCACAAGGACCCAAGTCCAATCCCCTGTGCTGCATGCCCTGCAGGCCCAAAACTGGGCATGGTGGTGCATGCCTGTAATCCCAGCATTGGGGAGGCTGAGATAGGAGGATCACTGTGAGCCTGAACTGTGTAGCAAGAACCTGTATCAAAAAAAAAAAATTGAAGAAGAAGGAGAAGGAGAAGGAGGCGAAGGAAGAGAAAAAGGAGAAGGAGGAAGAGGAGGAGGAGGAGTAAGAGGAGGAGGAGGAGAAGGAGAAGGAAGAGGAAGAGGAGGAGGAGGAGTTGGAAAAAGACTGTGATGGCTCAACTTCAGATTGCCTCAGTTTGGAACAGGATATGTTAAAAAATTTAAAAAGCAAAGCAAAACATCTTTAGAGTATTTATGTGAATTGAGAAATATGTTTTGAAAAAGTTATAAAAAAGAATATCAATAGTCCTTTCTCTAAAGGAATTGAAAATCTTATGCTAACAAAGCCAGGATGTTAACAGAAAATAGAATAATTACGTTTATTGAATGCTTATCAGATATTGACCATGGGTATATTTTCATTTAACCTTCAGGGTAACCCCACGTTGGGAATTCTAATGTTGTCACATGTTAGAGATAAGAAGACTGAGGTTGAGAGAAATTAAATAATTTACCCAACCACCTACCACTGCTTGACTGCAAAGTACATGCTCTTAGCCAGTGCATCTCTCTCTGTCTGTCCGTCTGTCTGTCTTTCTGTCACACACACACACACACACACACACACACACACACACACACACACACACTCTCCAGGGGAGAAAGTACAGTTATAATAAGGTGATGATTCAGAAGTATGCATTGATGCACTATATAGTAAATAAACGAATTACATTAGATGTCCATTTGACAGACATTTGTAGATGCCTGGGTCGATATGTCTACCTCCACGGGCAGGTAAGGGGAGTACACAGATACTGGCTCCAGTGCTAAACTCCTTTCTTCCTCCTCTGGAGGCAACTTCGAGGCGTGCTTTCTTTGTAGTGCTGCAGCAGCTTGTCATTTTTTGCCATTTATTGCAATGGTTCACATAGTTATCACAGTTGCTTTCTATTCCAAGATCTTGTACAGAAAGGACTGTGTTGCTTAATATTGGTAAGTACTTTACATATAGGAAGAACTCAACAACTGTAAATTCTAGCAGTACAATTAATTACTCAGTATGTAGGGCCCAAGGAGATAGCTCAGTGGCGTAAGTGCCTGCCTGGCAAGCACAAGGTCCTGAGTTTGATCCCCAGTACCGAAAACAAAACAAAACAGTAGATCTGAGGCGTAATCACCTGACATACATTATTGATTTCTTTGTTATACTGTAGGTTTGTGCAAATTGCTTCAGTTTATCTTATCAGACATCCCAGGTGACACTGGAGATGTAATTTCTTTTTTTCCCATAAATTTATTGAGAAACAAATAGCAATGAGACAGTTTCAA
>NW_004524662.1:2561041-2568242 GCF_000260255.1 Octodon degus | reverse complement strand
GATTTTTTTTATAAACATATAAAAAGGTCTCAATTCAGAGACCAAGAGTAAACAAGGGAGTAGAAAGTCCTATGTTTAAGTTCAGTAGGCCAAGATGTGAAAGTCTTTTAGAAAAGACTTTTCCGAAGTATACTTATATTATTCCATAAATTGACAAATATTTAAGGGCTTCACATGGCAAAATCAGTCAGTCCAGATGATGGGAAAAGACATGCTGGCTTCAGTACTGGGTTGCCCAAGGGAGGGGACTGGCTGAACAAGGAGAAGGCCTTGTTGGGGTATTGTCAGGAGAAGGCAAGCAAAGTTTCAAAGACAGGAGTGGGACAGCCTCCAGCCTCCCACTGAAAGAGAAGGAATTTCCTATACTTCATGACTAGGCAGCCATTGATACATGTCCCCCAGCAGAAATCTATGCATCCTACGTCTTCCACTGTCCAGGGCTCTGATGCTTTGTGCCAGGTGCTCCCATTTAGTGAGAACTTAAGATCTTCCTCTTTGCCTTTACTGGTATGGCCATCATACTTAACATTTCCTCCAAGCCATCCAAACACTCTAGACTAGTATTTACTTCACATGTTAATCTCAAAATGTTTCATCAACACCTCAAATTAGCAATGCTGCATCATGGGAATGAGACAGCTGGAGACATTAGGAACCATCCTTTTCTACCTTGCCTTCTCCACTCATTGCTTTGGTTCAGTAAACCCTGTCTTTCAACTTCATTAGAACCAGCTTATTTGGTCCCTCCACTCATCCTAGTTTATTGGAACTTCTTGGGTTCTCTTCTCTCTCTCTCTCTCTCTCTCTCTCTCTCTCTCTCTCTCTCTCTCTGGCAGAACCATGTATTGAACTCAGGCCATTGCACTTTCTAGGCAAGTGCTTATTCTACTGAGCTATCTCCCTGGTCCAAGGGTTCTCTGCTTTTTAAAAATTCTTATATTTGCTTCCCCCCCCCCCACAATCACACTGAATCTATCAATTCTTGAAGCTTTTCATCAACTGATTGCTTTCCCTATTATCATGGTGGAAAATCACATGACCCAAAGTTTTGCCACTCTCGTTATATGGTGCCCAATGTCAGTCAGAAACTCAGTGACTCTGGGCACCCTGCTATGACTCTGTGGTCTCATTTCTTCCATTTGTGCAGATGCTGTTTTCTAACCTTTGCACCACTTCTCTCAAGTTCGCTCTTCACTTTCAGCAGGTAATCTCGCCTTCTATTTCACAGAGTAAATAAGGGCTATCAGGGATGATATCTGTCAATATCCAGCTCCTTACCTCCAAATCTATTTACCTTCACACATCCTGGCAGAGAGAATTAGAGAAACTTCTTTCTGTTAGAGAGTGTTTCTCTCCTTGCATCACAAGATCATGCCTCCTTACAGGTCGTGAGCTGCCAATTACGACTTTTCTCACATAAAAACACAAGGTTCTTTCATCTTAAAATTAACTCACCTCTAAAATGGGTTGAACAATGACTTCAGAGAGATTTGTCTAAATCCTAATCCCTGGTAACTATGAATGCAATCTGATACGGAAATGGAATCTCTGCAAGTGAAACTGATTATGAGTATTCTTGTAAAACAGAAAATTACAAGATACATGAAAATACCCAGAAGAGTCCATGTGAAAACAGAGAAGAGATTAATTATACAGCCATAAGCCAAGGGACACCATGAATTGCCAGCATCAGCTAGAAGCAAGGAGAGAGCCTTCAGTAGGGGCCAACTGTGAAGACATCTTGATTTTGGATTTTTGCCTCTAAGTACTATGAGAAAACAATTTCCTGTTGTGATAAGCTACACAATCTGTGGCAGTTTGTTTCAACAGCTCTAGAAAATCAACACACAACTCTATTCAAATGCTTCTCTATTTCTCTGTGACATTATTCTTTTTAGTTCCTTTCTATATAAATTCACACTTTCCTGTCTCCTCCTCTGACTGATACTGAAGCTATGCACCTCAAAGTTATCTTCCAACTGCTAATTTAGTGGGAACTCTCATGCTCCTCACTGACTTTCTGCTACACTCCACGCTGTTGATCCCTCTCTTCTACTTGGCTTTCAGGATACTTCCACCTCTGGTTGACCTTCTGACTCAACAAATGTGAGCTCTTTATTTTCTAGCTCCTTAATTTATTTATTCATTCACTCACTACAGATATATTTGCTAATCACTACTATGAATAGGTCTGTTATAGGATCACTAGACACACTGGTAGCTTGCTTGTATTCCAGTAAACAAAAAAGAAAGTGATCACATAAATACACAGCACATGTGGGACAGTGATAATGTCTATAAAGAAAAGGAAATAGTCCTGTGCTTTAGAGAATGAGCAGGAAGTGAGGAATATACTAGCTAGTGTAATTAGGGGTATCTTGTAAAATGTTACATTTGATCTGAAAGCTGAGGAGCCAGCCCTACAGCATTTGAAGGAATCACATTCTGGACAGAGGGAACTGCACATCCAAAGAAACAAGACCTTGCATGTTGTTGACATAAACAAGTCTCAACCTCTGGGCATACTGAGCAGGAAAAAGCTGCACTCTCTCACCTTGACTGCTGTGATGACCTCCTGAAGGAGCTGCCCATGCAGGTCTTTTCCCATTGTGTATACTTCCTGTTGTTGCCTGAGTCATCTTGCTAAGAATAATTACAGACCATATTTTGGAGAATATTGAATATACTAGAAACTGAATGTTTTGTACATCTCAATGAATGTAGTCATATTATAGTAACACTCTAAGGGAGATGTTTTAATCCATTATCATCATTTAACAGATGAGAAAATGACACACAAAATAACTAAATAATTTGACTAAGTCCCAAAGACAATGAGTGATGGAGCTGGAATTTGAATTCAAGGGGGCCGGGGAGATAGCTCAGCAGAATAAGTACTTGCCTGGCAAGCACAAGGGCCTGAGTTCAATCCCCAGTTCTGAAAAAAAAAATTAGGCACCCTAGGAATTTCAGCAGCAGAATCTGAGCTATTTCATCATTTGCTTCTGTTATGGCTCTTTGAGTCCATCCCAATACCCACACATACCCCATCCTGTGAATACATGAGATTACTTGTGGTCCCAGAACATGCCACGTTCTCCCACACATCATGCCTTTGCATATGCTGTTTCCTTTGCCTAGAATACTTTCTTTACCTCTTGCCTGGCTGCTTCTGCTATGTGGTCAAGACTCAGCTCAGGTTTAATCTCCTCACTCAACTTCACCACCTTTCTATCATAGGAAAATAATGATAGAATGGTGAAAAGGAAATGGTGGAAAGAAAAAGAGGTATTGTAAAGAAAATGACACTGTTGTTCAGAGAAGTGGAAGAAGACAAGGGAAGCAGAGGAATGAGAAAGATGGGAGAAGAAGAGAGAGAAAGAAGAAAGAGAAAGAGGAGGAAGGAGAGGAATGTAGAAGGAAGAAAAAGAGGAAAAGGAGAGCTGGTGAAAGAGATGTGACATAGCAGTGTGAAAAGACAGGCAGGAAAAAATCAGAACCAGAAGAATATCCCAAAAGAAGAATCTGGATTTGGTGAGAGATAGAATAAGGGAGGGGTCTGGGAAATGGAAGGACCAATAAAGCAGGGGGGAATCCATTGGTTTTCTCCTCATCAGGATGCTGTGCTGGGGGCTGCAGTACAGTTGATGCCATTGCCAATTTATAATCTAACCCAGAAGCCAGTGTACTTATCCAACATGCTTCCCAGAAAACATGCAGAGGGTTGTACCAAATCCTACTCTGTGAAAGAAGTGTCTAAGTAATGTCTCAAGGATGTACATCAAAAAGGCCACATTGGATGCATCCCAAAGAATTGTCTATGTTAGCACATAGTGTTGTCAGCAGAACTCACTCTTGGTGCAATAGTGCAATCAAATCTAATTGTTAGTCATGTATATTCTGCTGCCTAAAGCATTTTCAACACTAGCAGTGTAACATCCACTAGTGTTTTTATTGGCTTTACATGGTTCTACTTCATTCTCTAGAAAAGGCATGCTTAGGGGTTCTGCTCTTGGTACCATCTAAAGGTGCACATTTGTATCTAAAGATGCTTTCACAGAAAAAACAGTTCCTCATAAACTTTTACATAGGCACAAATTGTTTTTAGGCAGCAGCAAGAGCAGTTGCCACATACAACTGAACTGTACCCCAAGACCACAGTGGGTGCATGTGTGCCTGGTAACAGATATGGTAGAAATTCAGTTAGGGAACTTTCTTAATTCTGGGAATGATGTCCATGATTTCAGCATCAGGAACATCCATTGTGCTCAAATGTTTCTAATAAATTGGGCATGGACTTAAATTTAAGGTGGTAGGGATGGAGAATTCAATTCCTCAACACATTGTTATTTAAAGTAATGAGCTCTCACTCTGTGGGCTGTCCTTTCACTTTGTTGGTGATTTCTCTTGTTCTGCCAAACCTTTTTAAGAAGGTAAGATTCCATTTGAAAATTCATTGTAGTATTTCCTGTGAGATTTGGGTTTTGTTCATGAAGTCTCTGCCTACCTATGCTTTCAAGATTTCTGTCTATTTTTTCTTTCAGTAAATTTAGGGTGTTTTAATATTTATATCTTTGATCCATTTTGCTTTAGTTTAGTGCATGATGATACATATAGGTCTAGTGTTAGTCTTCAGCACGTGGGAGCCAGTTCTTCTAGAACCATTCATTTGTATTATCATTATTGCTATTATTATTATTAATTTCTTGTGCAGTACCAGGGATTGAACTCAAGACCCTGCACTTGCCAGGCAGGTGCTTAGTCTACTGAGCTTTCTCTCCAGCCCTCATAGAACCATTTATTTAAGAGATTATATTTCTGCCAGTGGACATGTTTGGCCCCTATATTTAAGATAAGTCTGCTGAATGTGTTTAGAGTTGTGTTTTCATCTTCTAATATATTCCACTGAACCTCAGATTTTCCTTTTGCCAATACCATGCTGATTTTAGTACAGTACCTTTGTAGTATAATTTCAGATCCCTCAGGCAAAGGAATTCTATCTCAAACATATAAAGAATTAAAAAGAATCAGGCCCCCAAAATTCAAAGACTTAATCTAAAAAAATGAGTATCTGAGATGAATATATACTCCTTAGATGAAGAAATACAAACAATAAATACATGAAAAAATGTGTGACATCCTTAGTCATGTAAGAAATGTCAATTAAAACAACACTGAACACACCTATAATATTCAGTAATGGAACTTTGAAAAAATAGGGTATACAGATGAATGTCCATTTTGTATCTGTGTATTCAAAGTGGTTAGGATAGATATATAGTTTCATTCTCTTAATGAATAGAATGATTTGTTCTAATGGTGTTTGTAAGTAGGATCTCAAGACCACATCTTGTACAGCAATTAACCACTAAGAAGAATATATGCAGTGTGTTATTTGTTGAAACTGTACTTCCGATTTGATTTGAAACTGTCTCATTGCTGTTTATCAATAAAATTTTGAAAAAAAAAAAAACACTGAGACTCAATCTCACCCCAGAAAGAATCGCTATCATCAAGAAGTCAACCAATAACAAATGTGGGAATGGCTGTTGGAGAAAAGGAATCCTTTTTCACTGTTGCTGGGAGTGTAGACTGGCATAACCACTATGGAAAGCAGTGTGGAGATTCCTTAAAAAACTATGACCAAAGGTCCCATTCTACCCAGCTATGCCCCTTGTGGATATTTTCCCAGAAGAATTAAAAACATCATACCATTGTGATATACATGTATCCATGTTTATAGCAGAGCCACTTGTAATCTCCAATCTTGGAAACAGCCAAAATGTCCATCAACCAAGGAATTGATAGAAAAAAATTGATAGAAAAGATATCTATATATATATATATATCTCATCCTTAAAAAAGATAAACTCGAGACGTTTACAGGTAAATTAATGCAACTCAAGCACATACTCATAAGTGAAATAAAAAAGACCCACATGCATAAACATTGTTATTTGTCTCACTAGTGTGAGAAACTGAATGAGCAATAAAGTCCAAAATGTATAATAGATATTGTTAATTGAGAAGGAACTGTTCAAAAGAACGGAGAAACTGGGATGGGGAAAGGGGAAAGGAAGGAAGGGAAGAGTTATATATAATAGTTAAGGTAGTTATCCAGATAGTTTCTCTTGATTCATTGAGAAGAAAGATCTGAATTAACATTTGGACAATACTTCATGCCTGTATCTTGTACTTTGAATAAATGTTATGAGGTAACAATATGCAATGTATTAATTTCTGTTACTCTCCTACTAGCTTGCTTTGAAACTCTTTTAATTTTGCCTTCTTAAAATTAAAAAAATAAAAAATAAGATAATGAGTTCTGCTTATTTAGAAATAGTTAATAAGATACCTTTATAGAACAAGTGAGGGGCAACCCTATCATTGATTCTATTTCATCCATTAGGTAGAAGCTCAAGAATATGCCGAGCTAGTCCTACAATGAGAAAGTCAGGAGGATCTTGTATCTTTTTGCTTTAATGAGGTTTGATTGGAAAGTTTTAAAATTGTGAGCATTTAGGGTGCATGACATGACTCCACATGACTGACTACCACACTCAAGCTAATGAACATATCCATCAGCTCACACAGTGCCTGCTTCTGTGGCAAGAACCCTTAGGATGTGCACTTAGCAAATTTAGGTATATGATACATTATCATTTACTGTAGTTACAGCGGTGTTCCTAAGGTCCCCAGAACTTATTCATATGGAACCTGAAAATCTGCATTCTTTAACTCACATTTCCTCACTCCTTCATAGCACAAACTGATAACTCCCATTCTGTCCTTCAGTTTTTGTAAGTTTGACTTTTTTAGATAGTGCATTGAAGACCATGCAGTCTCTTTCTGAGTCTGATTTATTTCTCTCAGCATAATGTCTTGTAGGTTCATTGATGTGGCAAATTGTAGCATTTACTTTTTTATTAGGAATGTGTAATATTTCATGCATGTGTGTCTGTGTGTATGAAAAATTATAGGTATATAACCTGTAGGAATCCATCCCTATCTAACTACCCACCTACCCATCTCTACTATTGTAAAAAATGTTGCAATAAACAAGACTACAAATATATCTTAATGTTGTTGATTTGCTCCTATTTGGTACATACCCAGCAGAGGGATTCATATGTTGGTTTATTCTATTATCTCTCTCTCTCTCTCTCTCTCTCTCTCTCTCTCTCTCTCTCTCTCTCTCTCT
>NW_004524662.1:2539950-2560826 GCF_000260255.1 Octodon degus | reverse complement strand
ATTGCAATCCTTTATTGGAAATATGCTTTGCAAGCACTTTCTCCCAAGTCTGGCTTGGCTTTTTAAAATTTTGCTGATTATTTCCTGCACTGAAGAAAAATTTTAACTTGATATAGTCTCATATATTTTTTTTCATTGCTTATGTTTTGCTGTCCTATCAAAAAAAATATTACCATAACCATTGTCAACAGACTTTCCCTTATTTTCTTCTAGGACTTTTACAATTTTAGTCTTGAATTTAGTATTAATCCATCTTGAATTGACTGTTGTGTGCGATATAAGATCAGGATCCAAACATAAGGATCTTTCATATGAATATCTGATTGCCCTACAGCACTGGTTGAAGACATCCTTTTCTCATTATTTATTCTTTTATCTTTTTCAAAGATTAGTTAACCATATATGTTCAGATTTACTTCTGACTCTGTTCCATCAATCAGAGAGTCAGAAGTTTTTTATTACTAAAGTTAAAAGTGACATATACATTTATAATGACAATATTAGTAATTTTGAATTTATATACTTACCTTTATAAGTGAGATTAAATTTTTTCTGTTAAAATCTGCCTCCTTAGCGCAGAGGGCAGCACGTCAATCTTATAATCTGAAAATTTTTCTGTTAATAATTAGTGTTCTTTTGTTTTAGCTTGAAGAGCTCCCTTAGCATTTTTATTAAGGAATGTCTGGTAATAAATTTCTTCAACTTTTGTTTATTGAGGAAGTCTTCATTTTTCCTTCATTTTTTGAAAGACAGCTTTGCTGGATAAAATACTCTGGGTTAGCAGGTGTATTTTTCTCTCAAGCTGACTACGCATGCCCATGAGCTTTCTGCAAAGGCTCCCATTCACTAGCTGGAGAGGGGGTTGTGGTGTGAGGAAGCAGCCACAGGGGTGGAGGAGTAGGACATGTGGGGTGATATGAACACCAGTGGCTCCATTATTGGTGGAGGGGGTCAATAAGCAGGAAACCATAAGCATTTTGCAGCCAAACCTCTGATGGTGTCTGTGAAATAGTTGTAGCAGTTGCTCGAATTTCAAGCCCCGTTTACTGTTTTGGGGCTCCAGCCTCCTTCTGGCTCCAGCCTCTCACAGTGAAGTTGATGTCCTGAGTAACCAGGAGGGTGAGCAACAAGCCAGGCAGTGGGTGTCTCACTGTGCGCACACACAGCCAGGAGCTGGCTGCTTACCCTGGGAGGAGCTGTGTGCTGAGAGGGATGTTTCCCGGCCCTGAGCTAAGCCACTATGAGGAAGAGAGGCATAGGTGCCCTCGTCAGTGTGTCTGTTCTTAGGTTTTGTGCTCTGACGGTGTGCCACACTTCCCTCTGAGCTCCTGGGCTCCCACTAAATACTCTTGTTTATGAGGGGTTGTGAAATTGGTGCACCATAAAGGAGATCATGTAAGAAATTTTCTCTTTCTTTATCTTGTCAATGTTTTTTTTTTTTCTCTGAGTGAATGCAAATTTATGAAAATCAGCCACTTTCTCTTAGTTCAATGAGAAGGAAGATTTGTACTAATAGTGATTAGACATCATGTCTGTATCGTGTACTCTGAATAACTACTACAAAGACAGCAATATGCAATGTATTAATTATTGTAACTGTCCTACTAACCTGTTTGAAACTGTCTCAATGCTATTTCTTTCTCAATAAAATTAAAAAGGTAATAAAAAAGAGAGAAAAACAAAGATATACAATTTCTTAAAAACAAGTGGTAATATTCAATCATGTCCAGTCCTACATAAGTATATGTGTCAATCTGAGCAATAGATTTGATGATAAAAGTAGATAATATATCAACCATTGCTGATCAGCTATTGTTTTGAAAATCTGTAACATGTATTATTACTGTTTTTGTCTTTGGTTCTGATTTTTGTTCTTGCTTTTGTTTTTACTCTTCAATATAATATGAAATTATAGCAGAAACAAAAATGGATGTACCTTGACACCATTACCTTAAGTGAAATAAATCATATACACAAAACTAAAAAAAAAAAAAAAAAGAAGAAGAAGAAAAAAAACTACATTCTGTGCTATTCCTCACTCCACACCCTAGAGCTTTTTAGTAAATCAGGCCTTATGTCCAAACTTGTATTTCTGGGATGCATAACATTTTAGACTAATAAAAGTACAAAGGAAAATGTAAATATGTGGACATTCCTTTTATCCTGTCACTGTTGCAAGCGCTCCTGTACCAACACAGTGTTTATCCTGGTCATCAGATATTTCGTTAATGTGGTTGTACCAACAAGTGTTTATCCTGGTTGGCAGGTATTTTGTCAAAGCCCATGAAATATCAATGAGCTCTTCACTACAGACTTGAGAAAGCTTCGGCATGGAGCTTTATCCTCACACAAATTCAGTACAGACCGTTGATCTTCTGTACCATTAGCACAAGAAATAGTGCTTTAAATGGAGTCTGATAAGCAAGGCATTTAGTAGTTCCCCACAGAAACTAAGCCTGAGACACTTCTGCACTCGGATAATTTGAATGATTTTCATGCTACCAGAATTTTGGCTCTGATTATTTTTATTCTCTGGGTTGAAGAGATTTGAGAGTTGGCTACTCTGTAGCAATGGTTCTGTACGAGGATGGCTTCAGACCTCACTGGGGCAGCACCGGGCTCCTTCTAAGGCTGAGCTCACTCTGCCTTGGCAACTGTAATGCCAAATATATCTTTTCCAGCCCTTCAGAGAGCTAGATTGCCAATGACCCCGGCAAGAAGTGGTAACCTCAGGCCTGCCCAGACCAGAGTACAATCCTTCCTTCTAGGAACAAACCTGTGGGTCAAGTTGGACTAGATAACTTCTAAGAGACAAGAGCAGAAGGAACAAAGGATCAAGCCAGAATGCTTCAGCTTTGTGCCTCTCTTCTTTCCACCAGACTCTGAAACAGGTCGAAATGGAAACACTGATTGAGCCCTAATCCTGTGCCAGGTATCTGCTGTCTTCCTTCATGAGTCCACCACTATGATTCCCATTTTACAGATAAGGAAAATAGAGATTCCTGGGTTCCAGCATATATGTATCTGGCAGCTTCCTTTAAAAAAATGTCTTATGTAAGGAACAGAGAGGTGCCACATTGCAACTGGTAGCTAAAAATTTCTGGAGGCTCTGAATATGTCCCCTATTTTTACTATTTCTAATCCTCACATGAAAAGATAGATTAATCAGTTATTCTACTAATGCTTTGATTGAAGGGACTCTCAGGAAGGGTGTTAGCCAGGAGAAGATGGTTCAGCACACTGGCTCAGTTATTTGTGTACCCTCAAGGGTAGAATACTGGCTCGGGAATGACATCAGTCCTCCTACAGGAGCCGATCAGGTAAATTAATTTGAAATTGTTTTTGGCATAAAGGTGATTGCCCACAAACTGAGCAGCTGAGCCACACATTCTTCCATTGTTTTCTTCTTTCCCGTGGAATTCTGACTTTGTTTTGGTTCAGGGTTTATCAACAAGATCAAGCTAAGCAACTAAGCAAATAAACAAAAATTGTTTACTAAATTCATCAACATCCAGTTAATAATCCAACACACTCCTCTGTCAATCACTCAGGAAGTAACTTCCCTATGCCTGACTTTCTGCCTGGAGGAGATGAAGATGTATATATTTTCCCTCGTTTATTCCAGAGAGCTGGTGAGAGGATTATTGAGACAACAGTCCTAAAGCTATTTGAGCTTCTTACCAAAAGGTGCTACTGAAAAACAAATTATTATTAGCATCACCATTGTTATGTGGTTTAAAAGTATAATATGAAGAATAGGTTATACAGATCAGTGTGTCAGCATCCCGAATAATTTAAGTTCAGTTTGAAGTTGGTTGTCTTTGCACCCTCAGATTCTATAGTGAAGGATTCTTCTGATGAAAGCGCCTTCATAGGGCCAGATGAAGTCACTCTGCAACAAGAATAATGAGAGCACAAGAACAGACACGCACAGGTAACACCTGTGGAAGATGGATGTTTGAGCTCTCAGCTCTACATGTTTATATTACGAAGGCCTACTGTGGTGGAGTCGGGGGACTCTTACAAGTCTTTATGAAGTGCTTAATGTGCAGATTAGGTGACCTGAGACCATCTGGAAACAGATACTGAAATTTTGCTTTGAGAAATGAAGCATTGTCATAGCAACAACAAATGTGGTTATTGCTGAACATTATTTCATGGGGCAAATGTGATAAGGTTAGTAATTAAGAACCTGTCTGTGGGTTTGACTCTTGGGAGACACTGTGGCATACAGGCAAGAGGCTGGGCTCTGGAATCAGACATGCCTGGATTTATTTATTAGCTGCAGGACCTCAGGCAACTTAGTGTCCACCTATAAAATGGGGACAATAAAATGTACCTCAAAGGTTGTGAAGATCATGTAATGTAATGTGTGTAAGGACCCAACGCTAGAGCAGTGTTCATTAAACGTTATTCCTGTTCCCTGCTCTTAGGCACATTTCAAGCCTCTATATTATTTTTCAAATACATTGGATACACTGGCATTTAGAAGCTTGATATTTGAATTTTGGAACCTAAGTTTTGCACCCAACCTCAAAGTGACTTTTTTGCTATAGGTAACATTAAAAAGATATTCTGAAGTATTTCCACAATTAGGACAGATTCACTCAGAACAGCCCAATTGAAACAGGTCCATGAGAAAAATTAAAGATTCACATTAAATGAATTCTGATTTATCCCTAATTTGTATCTAAATTCTCAGGGACATAATCTTACAGGTGGAGCTAAAATTTGTAGAGTTGAAAGCTTGCTCAAATATCTCTTAGTAAAACTCTTCCTCCAAATTGTGCAAGAGGCCTCCAATTCTTTTCTCTTGGAGCCAGAGGTCCTATGCATTAACTGCCTGTTTTATCTGATTAGATGTTCCTGAAACTATAAAAGTCCTTTTAAGGGCCATCTAGAGCAGGGGGAGAGAGTGGCATAAAATGGGGAGCACTGAAAGAGTCTGGCATATTGCCCTGCGCCCCAGGCCCCAGGTTGTGTACAGGAAGTGTTCTGGGCCGAGCTGTGGCTTGGGAGCAGGCCACAGGCCTTCACAGCAATTAGAGCTGACAGAGGTGAGACCCGCACCTCTCCGGCAATTACAAGCCTGTGGTAATAAAATAAACACACACAGCCACTGTCCTCCATAAGATTTTTCCTGCTTGAGGGGTGCAGAAGCAATACCAAAACTCTTGAGAATGAAAGTGAGCATCGAGCAGGGACCGGCACGGTGGGTGCTCCTTCCCGCGGTGGCCCTGGCAGAGCTGGCTTCACACACACCGTGGACACCTGCTTTCAGGTACTTGATGCAGTGTACACGCATCATCAAGAGCAGCGCGTGGGAGGAAAGGAGGAGGCCATTAAGAGACAATCAGTGAAATGGTCTTCACAATGTATTCTACTCAGAATCTCTTCAAAGGCCCTGAAAACTATGGTGGGTGCATTTATTTTAGTCCTGGTTGAGCTTCCCATTTATCATATTGTATCAGGACTGTCCCCCTTCATTTTTCTTTTCTTTGAAAAGAGGAGTTAATGGAACTTAGGAAAGAATAACACAGAAATAGGTGAAAAATAGAACAGTTTGAAAATATATTTAACAGCCAGTTTAAGAGTATAATTTCCGAGTGACTTCCAAAAAGAACAAGCCTTCTCAAAGAACTTCAAAAATTAATCTAGATGTTGACATTAATTTAGAAAAGATGAAAAAGAGTGAATAGACAGCCCATTTAATACTATACAGAATTAATATTATTCCTAATAACTGTTGAAGTCTGTTCACAAACAGATGCAAATGCTAGGTGCAGAATAATACTAAGTGTAGTACCATTTCCTTGAAACATTTTTATTGAAATACAAGAGCTATTTTAAAGTTATTTATGCCTGTGATTCAGATACTTGTTCCTTCAACACAGGGATAATTCAGCTGCAGAAAATTGAGTGTCATGCTATTTTTAACACCCAAACCTAGATTTTTTTTTCACACAAGTGAAAATGCTTTCTGCGAACAGTTCTTTGCGAGCGTGTTTGTCTTAATCAAAAGGCTGCGGGGAGCAGAAACAGCGGCATCAAACCACAGTGAAACAAGTTATAGACACGGTAAGAGTAATTTGTTTGATGTGGACACTAACGTAAAGCATGTTGCTCTCCGGACTTTGCAAAGCAAAGCTGAGCACTTCAGGAACACCCGGCGTTTATTTCTCAAAATGGAAGGAATATTGCGGCTTCCCTTGCAAGTCTGGATGGATTTATAGCTTCGGTTTCTTTTCTTAAAGCATAACAGCATCCATTCACTACTGGAAAGAAACAAAAGCAGTAACCTGATAGATGACAAATATCACAAGGCTAATGGCTGCTGTCCACTCCTGATGGGTCTCGGCACTCTCGGGGAGATTGGCACTGAAAGATTACTGAGCAAACAGAGCACCTGAAAACGCTTGCGCGCCACAGTCTGTCACCAGGGCTCTGATGGGGGCATTACCTGCTAACCGCGGTGCTTATCTGAAGCTGCAAACTGCCGCCACTGCCAATAACTCTCAACAAAGGCTGGCCGTCAGGAAAGGCTGAACCACCGAGGCAGCAGCTGGGGACGCCATCGCGGCGCGCTCATCTGCTTCACGGATGGCCTGACTCCAAGCACTAGGCTGCCTTTTCATCCCGGGTGACCACAGCGTCCCAGATCTTTACCCACTGCCAGACTACAATGTTCAAATACTCTCTTGGAGCACTCTAAAATAGTTAGGATTTCAACTGCATCTTTGATTTCACAATGAAGGAATGTGCCTGGGCACTCGTGTGAAATCCTGATGGAAACCTTTGGATTCTATTGATACTGAAAGTATGCGCTTTGCTGTCATCTGTCTTTCTTCCCTCTTCCTAAGAAGACCTCATAGTCCAGAAAACTAAACTTGTCTTACTGGTTTGGCCCTGAGGAAAAGTAAGTCACTGCTTTCTTGCTAGTTATTTTACTTACCTACAAAAGATCACTTTCCCAACCATTAGGATTTATGGCTTAATGGACCTGTCAAATGTATAAACTCCAGGTGAAACAAGATTTTTTGTAGTTTTGTTCATTTTTACTGAAGCCAAATAAAATATAGACTTCTCAGGGGGAAAAACATATTTACCTAATGTTTTCTTGTTGTCTTTGTATATCCTTCTATTTCACTAGTGTATTAACATTTAACTACTTGTCCCTGTGGTCCACTTGATTTCATTTATAATCTGGTAAGTAAAATACATACAAACATTAACTTTATGACAGGAATAAGAATATTAATTTTATGACAGAAATAAACTTTACAGGTAGCTCAATTATTTGGAGTTATTATTATTATTATTATCTTTTTTGCAGAATCGGGATCGAACTCAGGCCCTTGCCCTTGCTAGGAAAGTGCTTATTCCACTGAGACATCTCCCCAGCCCCAGAGTTAATATTATTAACTGGAATTACAATAATAATTTCTCAGAAGAAATACAATGATATGGGTGGTAAGAGCCACTTGACATTTGGAGTTCTGCTCTCTGGTTATCCTTAAAGGATGATTTTAAAGGGGTGGGGTAAAAACAAGTATCTTTGGAGGAAAAAAGATAAAGATGGAGTGAAAAATGAACACAATATTTCTTTTTAAGAAAATTACTGACAGTTTGATGTATGCAAAGTGGCAATTTAGAGAAACCCTATACATTAAAAAAAGCTTAGGACAAAAATTTAGCTTAGTGAAAAAGACTTGAGTTCAATCCCCAGTAGTAGTATACCAAAAAATCATTATGGATTCATTTCACTAGCACCAGTCTCTCCTGAAAATTCATCTGTTAATTCTCTCAAAAAAGAAATGATCAGTATTCATTTATCTTAGGTTTATCATGCAGTGAAACACATTTGTAGCCACAAAAAATAAAAATAAATGTTTCAGAAGAAAATAGAAAGTGAAAAGTTAACCAGAAAAAATATCATCTCACCTATATAAAAATCCATCTCTCATCTCTTTATTATGGATTAGAACGTGTGTGTGTATATGTGTGTGTGTGTGTGTGTGTGTGTGTGTGTGTGTGTGTAATAGACAGCATTTAAATTGATAGCAAATGAAAAGGGAAAGTACTGGTTAGGGGTATTCAACATGAGATTTAATTTAGCTATTTGGCTAAATTTAATTTAATTCAGTTATAAAATCCACTGGTTCCATATCCAGAAGCATTTCTCTTAAGTTTCTCTCTGAAGCGTAGGGGCATCTTAGGATATAAGTACATTTATAGTGATTACTAAAAAGTAAGAAGCAGAATAATAATTAACTAGCTCAAAGGAAATGTCCAAACTAAAATAAATTATCATCATCAAAGTTTCAGATCTGTGCAAAGACTTCAATTATTTTTAATCCTAATTTTTGAGGGTTGGCACTTTATAAAATTTAAATCTATATATAACCTCAATCTCTTGTTCCACCCTCAAAGGTCATCCATATTTGTTAGGTAAAATGCTAAATAATAAGTTCATTCTACTTTAGCTCATAGAAATAATTATGGATTAAGTTTTAATTCCCAAAATTCCTTAGCACTATAATCTATACTAATCAAATATTCAAAATGAACTCTGTTCTGCTTATACTTAAATAGTGTTAGCAATTTTTTCAATTATGGATCATGGTGAATTTTTATTCTCCAAAAGCATTTTTAAGCCTTAATTCTCTGTTTGAAAAAACAAAATAATGGGATTTGAGAGGCCCAGTTTAAGATGAAAACTTGGCTAGCACATACAGTTATGCTGTGACTGTTGTCTCATATTTCAAAAAATAAATTTTCAAAGGAAGAATATAGGAAGGTTGGAATATGGCAGAACCGCAAATATTATGGCATCACTATGCTGGTGCATGGTACAGTCAAAAATCTCTATTATATATCCCAGTGTATCTCAATAATTTAACTGTATTCAATATACATGGCATATATCAATTTTCATTTAATAATGCAGTTCAAAATTGAATGCCAAGAAACACCACCAAAAGATGTATCCTTTTTTTATTGTTTCAACATAAACAACAAGGAACTAATGAACCTAAAATTGGATAAGGCTACTTTAATTCTTTTAAATATGTTTAATATTTCCTTTTAATTACAGCCAGAATATACTTTTCCTCAAAACTTTTTTTAAAAAAGAAAATGACTACAGACTTTTAAACTCATATATAGCTATACTAGAATGAACTATTGCTGAACTATAGTATATTTCTGGAAGATCTTCTCAGATTTATTCATATCTAAAATTTCTAGAGAGAAAATTATGCTGTAAATTGCTATCTAATAAATAAACTTTTTTTTTAAACTAAAGCATTCCTATTAGGCAGCACTTTATAAAAGTATATATTACATCAAATTTAACTTAAAGCTGCACCACTAAATTGCCTTTCACAGGGAAGTATTCTGCTCTTTACATTGTATTCTTGTTCATTAGTTATTTACGTCCTTTATTTAAACAAAAACACCTTACCTTCTTCAAAAAAAATTCTTTCACAAATCTCAGCGAAAATATCTAGGTTTTAGTAAGCAGTGTCTATGAAGAAAAACCTGGCTTAATTATAGTTCTTAGCTCCACTGGCAGCCATTTTAAACAGAAAACTGGTTTTTTGTGTTGACAATCACATTTTAAACTGATTCTTTCCAGATGAAAAGATACTTTTTCAAACAATGTAATAAAAATGTAAACTCAGCTGTTTCACAGACATAAAAGTGATTTATATCACATGTACTGTGCTCATGGAGTTTTTCTCCTTACACAATGGAAGTTTTATTTTAAGGAAAAGTTAATAATTAACAGCTAGGAAAATCCCTCAATGCAAAGGAGCCAGCTATCGGACTCTTTTTGCTCTTCCAGAAGAATAGGCCAATAAAGCTGGTGAGAGGAGGATAGGATGTCTACCACACCAGGATGGGCCTTACCTTGGCTGGGGTGGGGCACCATGGAAGAGACCACAGGAGGCTTCTGAGGGCTGCACGTGTGGGTATCTAACTTGGGAAAATTCACCAAATTCTACACTTACGTGCCCTTTTCTGTGTTATACCATACATACTTCAATAAAAAGTTCTACAAAGCAATTATATTTTGGCTTTTTAAAATGCAATTATTAAAAATGTTTAGTGTAACTAGATAAGTGTTCTCCTTTTTTTTTTAAAAATACTCCAAGGTATCATTGGATCAACTATTCCCCCACAGAACTTTATGGCTAGAGGACTTAAAATTATGCCATTGGCCCATGCGATGAGTCCCAGGCTAGTCCTAAAGAGGGACAGAGTAGGGTAATATTTTACATTTAGGAGAGAGAAATGTAACAGAGGGAGGGTGGGAAGGAGAAAAGAGTGTATATCTGAGGTTTCATATTTGAAATTTCCACCAAAAAACACCTTTTGAAGATATTTTAACATAGGCCTGTACATTTCAAGATTCTAGCAGTATTTTTGGAAGGCTGTGTATCTGTATTCTATGTGTCCAGTACCCAGTTATTCCTGTTAATGGGAGGCAGATCACATAGGTCTTCAGTTGAAGACCCACAGTCAAGAGCTACAATATGCCTCTCCTCCATAGGAACGTGGGTTGGAGTATTGAACAAACAGAAGCGTTGGGTTGCTAATAAACTGTAAAAGGTCCAAAAAGTGTAGGCAACTGCAGGGCACAGAAAGGGCACTAGCCAACAAATGATCCCCTGAAAATCTAGAACTGGATACGTTAAGCAGATATGTTTAGGTACCCAAAATTAGTGTATTTACTCTGTAAATTTTGGTCTTCAACATTGTATAGCTTGATCCATCAGCACCAAACATGTGCTCCTACCATTGTCTCACTGCAATGTTTTTTTCTCTTTTTGCACAAATTAAAAATAATCTATTGAATTAATTTTGGTATTGTGCAATCTGAAAGAGCACTCAGGTGACCAACACCATCTAGAGGTCTATTTTGAAAATCTATCTATCTGTCTATCTGTCTATCTGTCTATCTGTCTATCTGTCTATCTGTCTATCTATCTATCTATCTATCTATCTATCTATCTATCTATCATCATCTATCTATCTGGTACAGGGTCTTGCTATGCAGCTTGACTGGTAGTGATCCTTCTGTCTCAGCCTTCCCAGAGCTGGAATTACAGGCATGTGCCACCACGCCTGGTCTTGGTGGCTCCCTCAGCATGCCTCGGGTGGGGCTGGCATGGAATGTGGTGTTGGGGATTGAACCCCATCCTTACACTTGCCAGGCAGTCACGTAGACCACCAAGCTATCTCCCCAGCCCCAAGAAAAACATTTTCATGATTATCACGGGTTACTGCACTTTATACCCTACATCCTGAAGGCAGTCTTCTCTGGCCTCTCTTCCTAAAATTTTTCTTTCTGGTTCCTATTTGCTAACCCCTGCCTGCTTTCAAGTACTCTATCTTTTTAAAATGGCTTCTCTACTGGCTTTGCTGTTTTTCTTGATCTGAGTAAAGTAAAAGTACCATCTTTATGCATGAACTGAGTTTACATCTGAATTTACATCTTTTTCATTTTATTTTTTAATTTTTTATGTATTTAGTACAGGGTCTCACTACATAGGTCAGACACATAGTGATTCTCCTGTTTTCAGCCTCCCAAGCGCTGGGATTACTGGTGCACACCACCACGCCCAGTCTCAATCTCGGTCTCTGCATATCCTGGGGGTACAGCCTGAAAGGCATGAGGCTCAGGGATCGAACTACAGCCACTGCACTCTGTCTAAGCAGGCACTTTAGTCCTCTAAGCTCTTTGGCCAGCCCTGACTTTACATCTTTAAGCAAATCTGCACACATTTAGCTATAAATAGGGAAAGCACCAGCAATGGTTTGTAATCTTCTTACTTCTCTATTCTGTGTGGGGAATAAAACAGAATGGAAACCTCCTGATCAGCTATTTATGTTTAGTAGAGAGAAGATGTAGGAGGTAGAGATAGATGAGACAGATAAGGAAGCTACTTTTGTTGTTGGCAAAGTCACCAATGGGAGCACCTGAGGAGAAAAACTGGATGAGCTGTGGGTTCCCACTTCTAAGCTGTGAGGGCATGTGGAGGGAGCGCTAACACACCATTCTGTACCTCATCATGTCTGGAAGGAAGAGGGTCTCTTAACTCTACCCAGCCATTCTCTCTCCTCCCCCTAAGATAATGACACCCCCACCAGCATGAATACCCTCCTGGTCTCTTATGTATCATGTTATATGCAGTTACTAGTTAGAGGAGAAAGATAAGCATTAAGTATATGATGAGCCCGAAGTGGCTGGACCTACTGTTCTCACAGTCACTTGTGTACATCCCCAGGGTCAAATTCAGTCCTCAGAAATCCATGTGTAGTTTCCATAGAAAATACTATAAATACCTCACAGGGGGAGAAATCACTACAGTCAGTCTTTTTGTCTGCATTGACATATGGCCTTTATTCTCTTCTGGCTTTATCTCTCAAGTGGCAAGTTTTGGCTTGGTTCTATGTATACAATGGAACTTCGTCAACTCATACACACCTTCAAGAGACTCAGGGTAAAGCACCCTTTGTGGAGATCAGCACAGAGGTAGGAAGAAAAAAAAAAACTTGGCAAGAAAAAGCAAATCAAAGAAGTTCATGAAACACATTTATTTTATTGGCCTATGAAAAGAATACAGACTTGGAAAGTGAATGGGATGTGATCTCAAAGGAAAATAAATAGTTCATAGAGATGAAGCTGTCACTCGACAAGTGTGGAGGAAACATGTGAGAATCAGGGCGGGGGCTCTGTGGCCAGGGCTACGTTGGGCACAGGTAAAGGCTAGGTAGGCAATGGATGCACTCAATCAGGCCAGGGCAGGGAGTGTCACTCGGGAAGAATGCGTGAATGAAGAAGGCATTTCCTACTCCCTGATGCTCACATTTTCATTTCTTCCCAAAGGTGTTTTGTTTATTTTCTCAAAATAAAAGGGGAAAAACTAGCCCTCACTTTTAATCATGTTTAATAAATGATTTGTGAGAGTCTTGTGCCAGACAGGCAGCACCAAATGAAATGTGCTTGTTTCAGCCTCAAGCAGGATTGGAAAATATTATTACATAATGAATCAAAAACTTATTTGTAGAGCTGTTTATTGTTGATATATATAAACATCCTCATACAATAGTACTCTGTGTCCAAGAAATAAAAGTTAAAGGCTTGATTACATTAATGGCTCAGTGCATAGAAGAAATTGACTCAAAAATCAACAATATAAAATTCTCATAAATTTCAAATAGTTCAAATTTCACTTACAGCATAAATTTATGGATTTACTTCATTTGTTTTTAACCATACACTATGCTTTCATTATTGGGGGCCACTGGACTAGCCTAACGAAAACTCTTTCATTATGACTTCATGAGTAAAGGGGAAATGAGGGAATTTCTAAGCCATTCAACTATGACTATAGCTATTATAATAACCTTGAAGATATAGTTCAAAAATGTATTGAAAGTGATCTTGTTATGGAGGTTTTGAAGAAAGCTACTTTTTAGAAAACAAAATTAGAAAATTATCTTTAAAATCCTGCTGAGTGGTATAAGCTTAAAAATTATTTTAACCTTGTTTATTAAGACCTTACATATTTTATAATATTGACATCAAGTGGTTCACTTTAGCCATTTTAAATTACAAGCCAACTTATCCTTTCTGAGATGGATGTGACTCAGGGTAGCACTTTATTGCACTGCCATCCTTTGAACCAACTACCATGGCTCAGCTTCTCGAGGAATCAGCATCCCACATGTGTGTGACAATGCTGCTTGCCTCAGAGTCCAACAAAGGTCCAGATGTCTTAAACAAAGTACAAAATAAAATGTCAGTCACTTAGATTTAGAGGTCTTAGTGTTTGTCTTTATAGAAAGCATAGATTTACAAAAGATTTCTTGTAACCTCTCAATTTCTACTCATAGACACTCCAGGATAAGGAGGAGTTTATTTCTAAAACTGGGATCTTGCAGACCCAAGACAGATACTTAGGAGCTCTGTGATGCAACTGCCTTACTGAAGTCGGCTAGGCTTTCTTGGGGCGTCAGGAATGAGCTGGCAGTGTGCCAGGCTGAGATTCCTGTCACCTGCCTAGGGGAGGGACCAGGAACCACAGAATGAAACTGAGAACCATGTCACTGCCAGGGGCTGTGTCTGAAAAGCAGTAGGCAGTTTCTGGGGATTTGCAGCAGCGGAGGTGTAGACTTCAGATGCAACACAGCATCGTATACATCCTCCTCAGAGCAAGCGTAACCCAAACGCAAAGCAGCAGTTTCCACAAATCACAGTGATGGGACATGCGAGGGACTGTGGCTTCTGAAGATGAGATTTGTTAAGAAAGAAGAATACAGTACAGTGGGGTAAGAAGGCTCACACACCCTGTAGGAAGGCAGCTCTCAAGAGCAGCCAACATGCGGATGCTGTGGGAACAAGGTGCACATATGCAAGGGCCATATCTGCTAGTGGACTTGCTTTTCCAGGCATTATAGCACCTTAAAATCCAGGCAGTCACCACCACCATGGGCACGATGCAAGAAGAATTTAAGATTAGATTTATTTTATTTTATTTTTTTCTTGTACTTTAGGGAAGGGCCTACAGGGTGTTCAGTGTCTCTCTCACTACTAGATCGGGCTCGTAGTGATCCGCCTGTTTACAGCCTCCCAAGATCTGGGATTACAGACGCGTGCCACCCCGCCCAGTCTTAATTGCCATCTCAGAGCACCCTGGATACTGGGCCGACATGGCAGCCCCAGGGATAGCACCCCCAGCCCCTGCGCCTGCTTACAGGCACTTTAATGCGCTGAGCTATTTGGCCAGCCCTAGATTTACTCAATTAAGGAATACATGACATATTTTGCTTCGTTAATGAAAAACACGGTACATAATTTTCTTTCTTTCTTTCTTTTTTTCTTAAGAGGACCAGATCTATTGCTTCTAGGCCTTTTGGCTAAGATCAAGTGAAGAGGACCAGATCTATCCTCAAACAGTTAAACACTGTAAGATAGCTCAGTTCGGCAAATATTTGTGAAATTCCATAGATGATTCAGGTATTCTTTCGGGTCCCAGGACATCCACTCTGGTACTACAGAAGCCTGAGCTGAGCAGCTCTCTGTTGCCTGAGTGCCAAACAATCATTTGAGTTAGGTGCGCATCCGGTATAAATGCTTTGAGACAACTACGTCCCAGTTACTGCAAGATTCTGGTATTTCCAGATTCTCCCCAGTCTGTTGACAAGCAGACAGACAGCGCATTTTCATGGAAAACGTCCCGTGGCTATGGGGACATTAGTTTCAGAGATGAAACTGAAAACCAGGTGACCTGTCTGATCCCACATCAGCTTTGCCTGGAGAGTCAGTCTTTCCAGGGGGAGAGAGCCCGCGCAGTCAACCACCTCACTCCGGACTCGCTGGCGAGCCCGACCTCTCAGGCTTCCATTTTTCTTTCCAGTAGCTCCAGGGTTACCTTTAACAAGCTGTCTAACTTTTTCTTCCCTCGAATTTTTCTCAGTGGAAAGCAGGATCTGGAGAGAGGTTGGGATGGAAGGGAGCTGAGGCAAACGGAGAAGTAATAGTCGCTGCGAATAGAGCTAGGGTGTGCTGCATGAGGCTCAGTTTCTTTGTATTTTGAGGAAGATATTAGGAACCAAAGTAGGACTGGTGATCATAAATAACATCAAATTTTTTAAAAAATTGGTTCAGTATTGTCCATCTAACAGTATTTTAATGAACTATTTTTTAATCAATTAATTATTTTCAACTATTCCACTTACAATAGAGCTTATTTCTTAAGACCTTTCAAAGGTCTCATTAGAAATAAAAGAAACAATCGAATGGTGATATTTGGCTAAGACAAAAGAGTAGAATAAAAAGACTCCTCAATAGTTCAAAACAGTTTTAAAGCAGTTGCAAAGAGCTTGTGCTTCTTACTCTCAGTTGTGACTAAAATAAAAGACCAAAATGACAATAATAAACAATGCAAGGGTTCTTATTACATAGAATTTATATGAAACAATGAAACAAGCTTGCATGATGAGTAGTGTGGTTTAGATTCTGATTTACTGTTAGCTAGAAGATTTGCATGGACCATGCAAATTCTACAGCAATGAGTCTTAGAACAGAAGCATCTCCCTTTTAATAATTTTACTTAACACAGAACTCTTGTCATAAAAACATAATGTGGGGCAAAATATAAGACACTGAGTAATGGGACGAATTAAGGGAAAAGATTTTAAGGAACTCAACACAAAAAAATTTATATAGCAGATCTCAAACCTTATTTGAAAAGTCTGAATAGGATAAAAAGATTTTCTCTGTTCAGTAGTTTTGCTTAATCCTCAGTCCAAACATTTGCCCCAATAAACATTAGATTATTTTTATGTTAGCAATAAAGCTGTCAGTTCTCAATAAACAGATACACTCCTGGTGGCTTTTTCTTTGCTGTCAAAGAATTGTCAATATGTATACTGGCTCTTAAATTAGAACAAACACAGAAAAAAGAAATGTAAAATAGAATCTCACAGCAGAGTTTAATGGGAAGCTGTTGACATCCTAAGTAAATGATGGTCCCGACAGCCGACAGTGATTAGAGGTTCAATATCGCGTAACATAAGGTAGCTGATGTGTTGTTAGCGCCTGGCTGTCTCCTTCTTGGAATGCTGTGACCTCCTCTGTTCAGGTAAGCCAGACCCTTGCTTTACTGTGTCTCAATTAAATTTTATGTTTGATGTGTCCATTTGTCGTAGGAAGAGAAACAAGTTCAATGAAAAGGACACTTTGAAGATTTTTATTTCCTATGGGGACAGTTTACTTCTGTCTGGAAAGTCCCTTCATAGTTTTGGTGGGGTTTTTCCTGTGATTGAGAATGGTTCTATAAGAGGTGTGAGGAGATAGAAGGTGTTGAAATGCAAATGTATTTTCCAGCTGGTCGAATCTCTAACATTTTTGCAGTTGCTTTATGAAAGATTTTTTTCAAAAGACTAATAGAAAAATATTAATTATCTTTGCTCATACAGTCATTTTTTTTAAAAAAATTAAGAATTTAGAACCCAGAATGGTATCTTTTTTAGGTACCTGATAGGCTGCTTAAGAGAGTACTTTTATACTTAAGAGAGGGCTTTGTATTCATGGACAGATACTAAATAATATTTGCTTGATGGGTTTGTAAGTATTCTTATGAGACTGGTAAAGGAAATGACACAAATACAGAAAAGATGTAGATATCTGTTTGTAGCTGGAATATAGTTCTTCTTTGCCCTTATCATCTCCTTTATCAGAAAGCTTTCTAATCTTTAGGAAACTGGGTCTCACACCAGAAAAATTAAGAAGTATTTAATGTGATTGTGTATTGTCACAAAGGAGCTCTTTACTTTACTGTCTTTGCATAAAACAGCCCATTTTTATTTTTTTTTCTATTTTTAATTTTTTAAATTATTTATTTATTTGTGGTAGATAAGGAAACATGAAGAAAGAAAAGAGAAAAAAGAAAGAAAGAGAAAGGAAGGGAAGGGAAAGGGAGGGGAAGGGATGGAGGTGGGGAGGGAAGGGATGGGGAAGGGATGGAAAGTAAAGGAAGAAAATCATATTAGAGGTCTTAAAATACGAGATTAAAATAGGATGTGAGGCACACAGAAATGTAACCTGGGTGAACAAAGAATTTAAGGAAAAGAGCTAAAGACAAATATATCGGGAATTTTAAGTTCCCCATGAATACTAGCTTTGTTCTATGTAACAAATGTATGATCGTCCCTGCCAAGACTGAAAGAAAATGGATTTCCCCAAGGAATGCCCCAACGTGGGAGATGCCTGCCATCAAAACCATCATGTTCTGAGTAGGTGCAGCTAGAAGATTAACTGCTTAAGACAGATGATGGGGTAGAGGAAGGCCTGAGTCCAGGGATGCAGGAAGGGAGAATGTCAGCATCCTGAGACTAAGATCCACAAACAGGAAAGGAGGAAATTGAGAGTGTCACATTTAAACCCACAGCTTGTATTTGTGGCCTCAAGCAATTTGGAGTTTAAGGAGAAAGACGGGACCTTCTCTTCACCATGGTGATATTTCTCATGTCTCCAACATGCATATCAGAGCCCATGCCAAAATATATTAAGTGGTGTCCCATTGTCCCAAAGGAGCTTTGGAAAAAAAAAAAAAAAGAAAAGAAAGAAAGTAAAGGTCACATTACAAGAAGTGCTGTCACCAAGCTGCCTGGATTCTCAATTTTCCACTTATTTTCTTAAATTTGCAAGAAGACACTTAAAGAAAAACGTGTGTGTGTGTGTGTGTGTGTGTGTGTGTGTGTGTGTGTGTGTGTGTGTGTGGTGGGAGTTACTGCCAGTTGAATCCAGAGTCTTGTGGAAGCTGAACAAGCACTCTACTGCTGAACTAGCCTCTAGTCTTTTGTATTTTACTTTTTCAGACAGGCATCTTACCCAGACTGGCCTCAAACTTGCAATCTTTTTGCTTTAGCCTCCTGAGTAGCTGGGGTTCTGGGAGTGTGTCACCACACCTGCCTTATTGTTTTTAAGTATATTTACGACAGAACCAGGGATTGAACTTAGGCATCTGTGCTTGCCAGGCAAGCGCTTACTCTACTGAGCCATCTCCCCAGCCTTTAAGTATATTTAAAAAAATGTAGAGGTTGAGACAGTGGACCCAGCACACCTAGGTTCAAACTCCTGCCCCCTCTGAGAAACAGGACTACTTACATAAACAGCTTAGCCTTGGCTAACTTAACTCATCAGTGTAATGGGATGATTTGTAGTTCTTCCCCAAGGGGTCACTGCAAGGACTGCATGAGTTTATGTATATGACAAACCTAGCCCCATGCCTGGCTCCTGGTAAGTTTCTTATTATTTATCTTCTTTAAATATTTTTGTATTCTATGATTTTTCTCACCAAAAATGTATTATTATTATTATTATTATTGTTGTTGTTGTTGTTGTTTCTGCATTAATATTCAACCAAGTAACTGCTAAATTTACTACCTAACATTGCACACTAGATAGATAAAACACAGTTACTGAGAACAAGGGGAATGCTGACAATAGCATGTGGGATGAAAACTCATTGATTAAATATTTATTTTGACCTGTAGCATTTATAAGGTTTCTGTCTGGGACTTTCTTGTTTTTGAGTTTATTTTTACAGATTTCAAATTTCAGTGTAAATTCCCAAGCTTTTCTTCAGCTTTCTGGAGCACATTTTTTATAGGTTTTGATTCTTAAGTCCCAACCTATAAAGAATGATCATATTACCTGGCAGTTCCACTCCTAGGTATGTACCCAAAGAAGTGAAAGTAGGGGCCCAAGCAGGTATTTGTAGGCCCATGTTTTTGGCAGCATTATTCACAATAGCGAAAAGATGAAAGCAACACAAACATTCACTGACAATTAGATGTAACTGGATAAAGAAAATGTGGTCCATACATACAATAAAATATTTGACAGGCTCAAGAAGGAAGGAAATTCTGGCCTGTGCTACCATATGGATGAAACTTGAACACCTTATATTAGAGAAATAAGCCAATCCATCACATAAGGGCAAACATCGTTTGATTCATGTTATTCGAGGTACCTAGAACAATCAAGCTCATAGAGAATAGAGATTTCTAAGGACTTTGGGCAAGAAAAAAAATGAAGAATTATTGTTGAATGGACACATAGTTTCAGTTTGAGAAGATGAGAAAGTGCTGTAGCTCAGTAGTAATGACGTTTGCGCAGCAGCATGAGCATCCACAGTTTTAGCAAACTGCATGCCTTAAAAATCATTAAAATGATCATTTTAATGATCATTTTGTTATGTATGCATAGCTGTAGTAAAAATAAAATCAAAAAATCTTTGCTAACTCTTAAATTTAGATCACTTGTTTTATCAACAGCTGATTATTTTGTCATTTTTACCCCTAAGACCCTGTAATTTTTTAATTGAACACAGCACCTTGTATACAAAAACCAGAAGGCTGCTGAAGGACTGCTCCTCTCTCCAAGGGGGAGAAGTACATTTTTTTCCACCCAAGCCAATGGGTTGCAGCACATCACTTTCATCTTACTGAGGGTTGGTTTCAGCCTTCACTAGGAACAATGTTATGTTCATGTTTGTCCTCTTTCACTGGGGCAGAACTCTTACTTTTGGGAATAGGTATTCTGGACCTCAACTGAAAACCCAGGGTGCCAATCAAAATTTTTTCACTTGACAGGACTTGAACTCCCATCTTTTATTGTAGCATCATGGGGCTCTTGAAAACTCTGCTCCACTCTCTTTGTAGCTTCTCAACTGCTGGTTTTGGTTCTTGTACATTTTGTGAGGTGTCTTGGCAATTCTTCCTATTCATATCCAACACAGCAGTAGGCAAATGCCTCTTGAGGAAATGACTCAAAGATCTTTGGGCTCACTTCTTAACAGTTTCCCTATCCTCCAGGATATCTGCTCCTCAGGTCTCAGCCATGTGGCATCTCATTGAATGTCAATCTTTAATCCTCCTCTTCAAGCAGACATGGTCTTGACTTCCTGCAGTCTTTCCTTTGGGACTTAGCAGAGCCTTCAGGTAAAAAGCCTGGGTGAGTGTACAGCTTAGTTAATTAGGTTTCCTTCCTTTCCTCAGAGGGCCTTATAGCTGTTCTCGCACTCTACCCTCTAATGCCTTCAAACAGTAGCTTTGTGTATTTCCTCTGTTTATTGCTGTTTCACCAGGGGGCTGTTCTCTCACAAGTTACTTATTCATGATTGGAACCAAAAGTTTTAATATTGTCCTTTATAATTCTAATTTGTGATCTCTTTGCTTCTATATTACTTTACCTTTCAATGGACAATTTTTTGTCAATTTGACATATATATTTTAATCAGGCTTAATTAGTTTATAGTTAATTAGGCATATTTATGTATGTATGTATAGATACTGAT
>NW_004524662.1:2538178-2539850 GCF_000260255.1 Octodon degus | reverse complement strand
TATTTACCTCAGTTCACAAAATTAACTCTTTCCATGATCCTGATCCTGGATGCAAACCAAATGGTTGAGAACCAAATCAAATGTACAATGTTTTGGGTCCCTCTGCTTAGTAAGCCCCATACAGGGGTTGTTGTAAGAACAGTAGTGAGGACAGAACCCATTCCAATCAATAGATGTACGCTGTCTGCGTTTGCGTTTTGCTTGCATCTTCCTCAGACCTTACAGCTTCCCTAACTAGATTTCTCCGTATCACTCAGTGTTTCTTGCCAAAGGTGCATCACCTGAATTTAAAAACCATACGTCCCAGTCCAACCCAGCACAACGTTAAAGTAATTCTACTGTCTTCTTGAGAACGATGTTGTTTTGGAGACAAATTATCATTGTTAGAATCTTGCTCATAATGATATCATGAGAGTCATATGTTTTTCTTGGTATTTATTTTGATTAGACTTTATTTTTTATATGAATGTGGTTAGAATAGCTAAATGTATGAGACCAGTAATCATTTAATTAAATCCGTAACATAAATTGGGTGATGGTTATATACCAAGATCTAAACTATTACAACCCCAAATATAATTTCATCAGAGTTCTACATAATTAAATAACTGTGACTAGTTACCCATAATTAGCTACACTATAAGATACTAAAACCAAAACTTGCTAACAATTGTGGACATGTTTATAGGTCATGTATTACTATAAAATGCTAGCAGCATCATAAAAATAGACACTTTTATCTCCATACCAAACATGAGGAAATTACAATATAATTAAGTAATTTGCTGCTGGCCAAAAAACTTATGAGTGGAATTCTAGTCCAGTTCTCTCTGATGCCAAAGGTAAATGGTAGGGGCCAGAGAGATGGCTTAGTGAATAAGTGCTTCCCTGGCAAGTGCAAGGGCCTGAGTTCAATCCCCGGTTCTGAAAAAAAAAAAAAAAAAGGTAAATCGTATCACAGGGGGAAAAATGCTATAAAACAGATGAGCCATTGTTCCACTTTGAATGATGCAGAAGGCATCAATGAGAAGGCATTGACAAATGACCCAAATATCCATGAGTGAATAAAAAGGGAAAGGGTGTTCTTGACTACTAGAAAAGGCACTTCAAAAATAATTCAGGAATAATACTTGGTTCAGAAAGGTTAGCATACAAGATTTATGTGTGATTATGGGTAAGAAAAAAATATGAGTCAAAACAGACATGGAGAGCTCAGAAGTACATCATGTCAAGGCTTTCAGATCTGTCTCAGATGTTTCTGTGTTACCAGTTTCCCGCACACGTAGTAGTGACATGGTTTCATAACAAAGTTTCTGTGGGACAGGACCCTATGTCTGGTTTAGTTAGGTGCCTGTGACTCAAGGTCTTTCATACAGTAGCTGTCATGTTATAAACTGGTTTATCTGAGGGCTTATGGAAAATTTACTTCCAAGCCTGCTCATGTGGTTGTTGCAAGATTCAGCTCAGTTGGTGGCCAGAGCCACTCTTAGGCCCTTGCCACATGAGCTTCTTTTTTCTTTTTAGTTTTATACAGTAGTATTTCTTTATTTCATTGTTTTTTAATTTTACAGAGAGAAAAACAATAAAAATGATACAGAATTTCAAAACAAGATAGTAGGAAAATAACAAAGGTTAATATATTGCATATTGTTATCTTCAAAGTAGATGCCTA
>NW_004524662.1:2510887-2537617 GCF_000260255.1 Octodon degus | reverse complement strand
GAAAAATCTTGAGTTTTTCCTTCTTTATAGCTAAGTAATACTCCAATGTATAAAAATACCACATCTTTTTAATCTATTCCTCAGTTGATAGACATTTGGATTGTTTTCAAGGTTTAGCTATTACAAATTGTTCAGCTACCAATATGGGTGCACATAAATCACTGTAGTATAATGTTTTCAATTCTTCTGGAAAAATACACAGGAGGAGAATAGCTGGGTTTAATGGGATCTAATCTTATGTTTTTGAGGAATCTCAACACTGATTTCCACAGTGGCTGTACCAGTCTACACTTCTACCCATAGTGAAGAAGGGTTTTATTTCCCCACAGCTGTGATAGCATTTTTTATTAGCTGATTTCCTGATGATAGCCATTCTTTCTGGGGGGAGGGGGATGGAATCTCAGTGTTATTTTAATTTGCACCTTTTGAATTACCAATCAACAATTTGGATCTCATCCATTAAAAAGTGTTTGCACCTCTAAAGAAATCAGCAAGATAGTGAAAAGCAAGTCCACAAAAAAGGGAAAAAAAATTAGACAACTGTCCCTCACACCAAAGATTTCTGTCTAGAATATATAATATGAAAAAAATCAGTCCCCCCAGATTCAAAGACCCAGTCCGAAAATAGGCATCTAAGATGAATACACACTTCTCGGGGGAAGATCTGCAAATGGCACATGGGCTTCTTCATGGGGCACCTCATCTCCAAGACTGGAACGTATGACAGCAAGAATTGTAACAAAGAGCTCTCAGTGTGGAAATCACAGTTCTTAATTTTTTCTCAATTTTTATTATTAGTACATATTTGTACATTAAAACACAACCACCATATTCTCTTCAGTGGAAGAGACTAAATCAGCCTATCCCATGTTCAAAGCATGGGGATTTTACAATGATATAATCTGTGCTCATGAATACATGGAGCAGGGGATCACTGGGATCATCTTAGTGGCTCCTGACCACAGAGACCAATGAGAAATTGTATCACTCTTCCACTACTGAGCCAAAATACCAGAGATGCACAGCTTAAAGGAGAGGCTTGCTTTGGCTTACACTTTCACAGATTTCAGTTAATCTGTGCTAGCTCTATGGCAGAAGCATTAGGGAGCAAGGACCAACCAGAAGAATGCAGCTCACTTTGTAGTAGTAAGAACACAGAGCAAAAGAGTCAGAAAGGAAGTGGGTGGGACCAGAAATAGTCCTCGAATTCATGCCCCTATGATCCACTCCCTTCAGGGAGGCTCCACCTCCTATTTCCATCAACTCAGCAGTGCCATGAAATTACAATCTCATCAGTGGATCAATCCATTCATAAAGGTAAAGAATCACAGTTCAATCAGTTCCCAAGAGTACATGAACAACTGAGCCATCAGGACAGTGAGCCTTTTAGGGGGACATAGAACAGACATGATAAAAATGTACTAGAATAGAAACAATAAAAACATTTCTGGATGTGAAAGTGACATAAATAGGATCAATAGTCATCAAAGCTAAAAGCTAGAAAGTCATTTAAAATTTCTCCATCTCATTCAACAAACTCATTCTCCATCTCATTCTTTATTCATTGTAAAATCATTATAAGGAGTTCTAATTGTTAGCATCTTTTCCTTCTGAGGAAATATTACCATCACTTGCAATCAAGTATTTCAAATTCTAGGGGAAAGGGCAGAAGGCCAGTGGTGACCTCTAAGATAGCAGCTAAACACATGGTTTAGGAAGAGCCACATCACAGAGATTAAGTAGTAAACAGGCATTAGATTTTTGGTAATCCAACACATGTTATTTTACACATACAGCCAGATATCTAAGTATAAATATGTCCTATAGATTAATAGACTACATTACATATTGTTCAAATTCTAATTCTTTTATCAATAACATTGACCTCTGAAATGTTTGTAATTTTAGTTTTGAAATTGATGTTGATTTGTTCACAGAAATGTTAAAGAATACAAAATGATAACGATACCACTGTCTATCTTTTGTTCTGATTTTAGCTCTTGATTCTTGTAAGATGGGAAAAATTTATGTAAAGAAATCAGAGAACTCATTTCTATAGAAAAATATTTTAAACTTCTGTTAAAGAGTTTATAGAACTTATCCCACACTGTAGCTCTTATTTTCTTGTCATTACTGTAATTACAACGTGAAAGTTCTTGATACACAGGACTTGGCTTTCCTGAGTTCTTTATGGACAGATAAGGGAAACTACAGTGTTTATCAGCAGACAAGCAAAGCCACTGTGCATGGCTGGCATCTGTTCTAGGCTTACATGCCTATAAACTTCAATATATATTGTCCTTTTATGATGAGTTTCATGGTCATCAAGCCTTGTGTTCAAAGAACCTTGATTAAAAACCTGACTTGATGTTTCATGAGGTTTTCCTGCATGTTACTCAATATTGAAGTTGCATTAGGTGAAAACACTAATATATAACTTTATGCAGCAAGTCTACTTGAACCTACAGTTGGTAACTTCCCCCTTGAATGGCTCTGCCTGTCCTAAGTCATGAGCGTCCCTCTTGGTTTCATGGGATCATGGCACACACTTCAAAATGCCATTTAGTCCAATTGTGTTTGTTCAAGAGATCTTTCTTTAAAAAAAACCCAAAACTATTTGCATTATTTGAGTGCTCAGGGTCAAATCTATCTTACTTGGGGGACTCTGATGGTTAGGGTGGAGCATCAACTTGATTGGGCTTGGGACCCCCTGGCGGATTGGCGGAACATACTTCTGGGTGAGTCATGAAGGCATGGCCTTAGAGTATATATCCGTTACTTGGTCCCTTCTTCTCAAGCACAGTTCTTCTGTCTTGCCTTTCAGCTGCTTTGAACTGAGCAACTCTACACTTGGGCCTTCCACCATGACGGTTCTGCCTTGGGGACAGCCTACCATGGACTGCATCCCTTGAAACCCTGAACCAAACTAACCTCTCCTCCTTTCAGTTGTGGATGCCAGATATCATGCACCAGTGATGAAAAAGATGCCTGATACACATTCTCACTGTCTTTTCTCCTGAGGCTTTCTTGTGTGTGGACTAGAAATCTTTTCATAACCACTCCTACAATCTCTTCTCTACTAGTCAGGAAACTGAGATGCATTCTATAACAATACATTAAACTCATGAAGGAGATGGTGTAAATCTGAGATGTTTCTTCTATCATTGATAATAAGGCTCATGATACAGTACAGCAGCTAGAATGATTCAGATGAATCCTGGCCCGCAACAAATACCAGCTGGAGAATACTGCACAAACCACAACATTTCTTCCTCTACTTCCTCACCAGAAAAATAAATTGTGCTTCCCATGTTCACAGATGTTAGGATTCTGATGAGTATTAAGTATGGCAGTACATAGGGACACATTTTACAAAGAGAAAAGGGCCAAACATGCTTCTAAATGTAATCACTGTTTTAACAGTAGTATCAAAATCTTCTCCCTTGCTCTGGTTTCAAATCACCTAGAAGAAAAGTACCATTCCAGGGCCCATGAGATGGCTCTGTGGACTAAGCACCTGCTTGGGCAAGCACAGGGACCAGGGTTCCATCTCTGGCACCACATGCCATGTTGGCCCCACCCCTGGGCACACTGAGCTGGTGGCTAAGTCTGGGCACACCTGTAATCCCAGTGCAGTAGAGGCTGAAAACAGGAAGATCGCTGAGTTTGAGCTGAGTAATGAGACCCTGCACACACACACACACACACACACACACACACACACACACTCACACGGTACCATTCAAATCATAACTGGCCAAAAGTTGTACAAAATCAACAATGAAAATAAAGCTTTAGCTCCTATGTAGTTGTTAAATCAAGGCTATGTTATTTTGCACAATGAGAGAATAAGATTCAGGTATAAGAGAGCTTTTTAATAGCTTTTTAAAATTGTGTTTATTGGTATATTATAGGTGTACATATTGATCACATTGATCATAGGAATTTGTAACTGTACACGACACAACTTGATTCTTTCTTTTCCCAGTCCTCTCCCCTCCCATCAATTCCCTTCCCCTCCTTATTTACAAAAGCATTGTTCTCTTCCTGCTTTTCTCCTCACTTTTTTTTTCATTCCTTTCCTTCCTTTCCCCTCTCCCAGCCCTAGTTTCCCATTTGAACAATTTCTTCCTATTTCACAATATCTATTACACATTTTCGGTCCTTATTTACACTTTCAGCTTCTCATGCCTGAGAAACCATGCAGCATTGACACATGTGTGTTCAGTTTATGTCACTTCAAATTATGTCCTCAAGGTACATCTATTTAGCAAGAAATTTCTCAAGCTTATCCTTCTTTACACCAGAGTAGCTAAAAAAAAATTCCACATCTTCTTTAGTCATTCATTACATCTATGAGAAACCAACAGCCAACATCATAATAAATGGGAAAAAAACCGAAAGCTTTTACTCTAAAATCAGGAACAAGACAGGGATGTCCACAATCACCACTCCTATTCAGTATAGTTCTGGAAACATTAGCCAGAGCAATTAAATAAGAGAAAGAAATAAAAGGAATAACTATAGTAAAACAAGAGGTTAAATCATCATTATTGGCAGATGACATGATCCTCTACCTAGACCCAAAACTTCCGCCAAAAGACTTCTCAATTTAATAACCAGTTTCAGTAGTGTATCTGGATACATATTCAATAGTCAAAGATCAATAGCCTTCCTGCGCACAAATAAGCTCACTTGAGAGAAATTAGCAAAACAACACCTTTCACGATAGCATCCAAAAAAGGAACTACCTAGGAATCAATTTCCTCTGCAAATGTTGGGTTTAACAATCTCTTCAAAAACTATTTCAGTTTTTGGTAAAGAGATTATTTTCCTCTAAGGTTATTATACTCTAACACATCAGAAACTCAGAATAAGCTAAAATAAAGGCCTGGAAATATTTCTAACACAGTATCTCTGGTCAGGCACTGAAAGAGACCAAAGACAAACCCGCCCCCCACACACCTGCGCCTCTTTTCCCTCCTGTCAGCACCTTGTGCAGAGTGAGGCTGTGTCTGGCCTCTTACTCGGGCCTCACTGGCGGCTGATAGCACTGTCAATGTTTTCACTTATTCTTTGATCCAAAGACCAGTCGGTAAATCAGAACACCTTGCTGTGTGAAGCTGGGGGTGTACACTGTGAGTGTCAGCTTGCAATCTGTGGTGATGACAGCAGGGAGACCTAGGGGTGACACCGTTCTAAAGGTCACTCTGTGGGTAGAATAAAAGCCCTCTGATTTAGAAAAGGAATCTTCCGTCTGGGACATAGCAGTACTCGATGCTGCTATCTGAGCACTTTGAAAACTCATCCACTCCTGATCTTGAGGATGGAGCGGAGCGTGGTGCACTTTACCAGCTAGTGGGGGCTTTTGACAACTGTAAGCTTTCACAGTGGTGCCAATAGAGTAAAATATAAATGCCAAATAATGTACCCATGGTTCATGGGGCTGTTTTTGTTTTCTAACACTGAATTAAGCTACTGAGCATTTTTCTTCAGTATCTGTTCCCTTATTCTTTGTTCTGTCATTTTCAACACTGAGCAAGAATTCTAAATTTAAAATTTTTAGCCACACACATTTTCTATAAATAGAGATTACAGTTGTGGCCACAGGGATCCCGATATTCATAAGTTCTGTATTCAAGGAACCAATCAACCATGGATTGACACTCTTTTTCAAAAACTGCCTCTGAACTATATACGTATAGACATTCTTCTTGTCATTTTCCTTGTTGTCATGGTATCTACATTGTTTTACTTACAAATAATCTAGAGATGATTTTAAGCATTCAAAAATATATGTTCAGGTTATATGCACATATCTAAGGGACTTGGGCATTCATGAATTTTAGGGCCTCTAAGGGTCCTAGAATTAATTCTATGAGGACACCAGTGGATAGCTTATACAAGAGGTACTAGAGATTGAACCAAAGGAGCACTGGACTGCATCCCCAACTCATTTTTTAAATATATATTTAAGGTAGCATCTCCTTAAATTGTCCAAGTTTGCCTCCAATTTGTAATCCTGTTTTAGCCTTCCATATAGCTAGGATTATGGGCATGTGTCTGCACTCAGTAATGAATATTTATTTATTTATTTATTTATTTATTTATTTATTTATTTATTTAGAGTCAGGATCTCACTCTGTAGTTCAGGTTCATTTCAGCTCACTGTGTAGCCTAGGCTGACTTTGAACTCATGGCAATCTTCTTGCTTCAGCCTCAGGAGTGCTGGGATTATAAGTGTGTATCACCACGCCCAGTTTAAACCATTTTATTTTTATTATTTATTTACTTATTTTCTGCATTTAGGACAGGGTCTACAGAGTCTCACTATGTAGACTGGACTCGTAGTGATTCTCCTGTTTTCAGCCTCCCAAGTGCTGAGATTATAGGTGCCAGCCACCATGCCCAGGCTCAATCGCCATCTCAGCATGCCCCGCGGGCAGGGCCAGCACAGCATGCAGGGGGTCAAACCCCTGCCACTGAGCTCTGCCTGAGCAGGTGCTTTGGTCTGCTAAGCTGTCAGGCTGGAACTAAACCATTTTAAAAAGGAACAAAGACTATTCAAGAATAATAGTGACATTTCCATGATTGAGTCAATTACTTATTGTCTTCCTTTCCAAAGCAGATTTGGAAGACTGAAACGTCTTTGGGTTCCTCAATGCCAGATTTTAGACCTGGGCTCATCAGTCATAAGATCTACCAGACAGTTTGCTTTAGTGTATTCTTCAAATTCTAACCTTGCCTGTTAAATTTTCTTTTTCCCAGGATAACAAGAAAACTTGCTGTAACACCATTAAGCAGTTGGAGCAGGCTAGAACTGATCTCTGCAGTGTGGGAACCCGAGTAGCTGAGCCTATTTTCTTTGGTCGTCATCCCTATATTCATGAAAAAAATGAAGTATTCCAGGGAGCTGGTGGGAATGAGGGAGGCGCTCATTAGTAAAATAAGACAGAGCAGAAAGAATACTATCAGGTACTAGGAAACTGATCACAGGAGTCACGGTGCGCCTATCAAAATCAGATTTCATTTGGGAAAACCACGGTTGCAGTCAACATTACATGACCCACATGTACTTGAGGTGCGCTGCAGATGATCTTGGGGGTCTGGTACTGATCCCAAGTGAGTGAAGACTCAGCTGTATGTGAACTTCACTGGATCTACAGACAAAAGGCACCAGTTTCAGGGTAAGGAAACTGTCATGCCCAGAACTGTCCACTCTACTCCAGCATGACAGTGCTGAGTGGATCAAGTGGATTCTCCTAGTTGAGAAAAGAAGATAACAAAATTATTGAGCAATGTTAAGTTAGAACTCAGTTTAGGTGGTGAACATGCAACTGTGGAGATCACTACAATTTCTGGCTATGGGAAGAGTTACCTCTGCTTTTGTCTCTTCAACTCCAACACGGTTCCTCATTTCTCCATGAGTGTGCAGAGAGCTCTTGGCCCAGGGCACTTCCTGCAAGAGCAGGTCTATTTTCTGAGGGTGTTTTAACAATCAGCTGGTCATATAGACTGGCAAACTACCTTTAAAAAGTAGATCCACTAAGGCATCCAATGTAGCCAAAGGTCTCAGAATGAGTCTGCCAATAACAAGGAAATGTCCAAATCTTACTAAGTTGATGATTTAGAGCCTAGACATCCCACTTCTTTTGTCTGTGTCACAAGCCACTCATTCCCTTCCTTAATGAAAACAAGAAGGAGTGATTATACCTCCTGGGGCTGTGCCACTTATGCCGTCTGAAAGGCACTCAAATGAGTGGCACATTATCTCACACATCTGGAGTTTACCAAATTAGCCAATTATGCTGGAGCTCATAAAATGAGGCCTTAAATGTCATTTAACTAGAAAATATTATAATCACCAAGTGGTCTGATTGTAAGATGATACTTGGGGCAGCATCAGCGGTTACAGAAAACAAATAGTAAAACAAAACACAGTTCAAATGTCCCCCTCAAACGCAACCACATATTTTCTACAGCAATATTTTCTGAAGAATACCATATTTCTGAAGGCATCAGTAACCAACATGTTTCTCATTTGGAACTAGGTTTAGTATGACCTAGTTGTTCCCTGTTTGTTTGCCTTGAGCAAACCAATGCTCAAGAATTGTTTTCATAAGAGAGCCAGGGACCATGGAGGGGAAGAGTATACTGACTAAAACTTGCGAATGGAGTGAGATATCTGCAAGAGATGATAAAAGCATTGAATTAAGTGTCTAGAGTTGGGGGAGGCTTGTAGTGGTGCCTCAGTATCACCCAAAATTTGGTTGACTAAACATGTATGGGTCTCTCAGAACTTTCTAACTGGACTTAAGAGGAGGAGGGGGCTGACCAGATAGCTCAGTGGACTAAAGTACCTGCTTAGTCAGAGCACAGAAGCCAGGGTTCAATCCCAGCCAGCCATGTTGGCCCCACCCCCAGGGCACGCTGAGACAGTGACTGAGACTGGGTGTGGTGGTGCGCACCTGCAATCCCAATGCTTGGGAGGCTGAAAACAAGAGGATTACTACGAGTCCAGTCTGTGTAGTGAGACCCTATAGATCCTGTAGTAAATATATTACAAGTAAGGAGTCAAAAGCTGTTTTAAATAGGTATGTGATTTGAGAACAGAAATACTAAAGATGCTTGAATATCTGTATACACATTTAGGGTTTAAAGTCATTATTTTTATTGACTTCTTTCCAATCATTAAATAATAGATTTTTTTTTTGTGAAAGGAGATAGACATAGCACAATGAAAAACAAAGAAAAACAAAGTTCTGGTACTATCAGACACTTAATTTCTCTGATTTTCAGTTACCTTATATAAAATATGGGATTCATTATGCTGAGAGCGGGTCTGTGCTGAGAATAATGCAAGAACAAGTCCTAGCACAGTGCAGGGTACCCTGAAGGAATATCCAATTGGTGTCTTCTGTATCTATACTACAACAATATTTTCGGTCCTGTTTACCTCTTTATCCTTATTTCAGGAAGACTACACTCTTGGAGCAGAGACATGGTGAAAGTAAAAAGACTCGCGATTTTATGTTAACATGATTTAAAATCCCCTCATCTTCCATGAACACCTTGGCCACTCTTACAAAAGGAGCGATAAGCGCTAAAGAGACTAAGAAAGCTTTTGTGAAGTGCTCTGAGGCAAAGGGAAGTGAGGTCTGCTGCGTGCACACATGGCAAAACAGGGATAGCAGCCCCTGGTGAGCTTATAAAATGAAACTGATTACTATTAGACCTGGGATCCCCAATCCCTGAGCCTAGATAAAATACTGGATACTGGTTAGGTCTCTCTGGGCCACACAGGCAGGACATGAATGACAGGCCAGCAAGCAAAGGTTCATCTGTGCTTACAATGGCTCCTTGCTCACATTACTACCTGAGCTCTGCCTCCTGTCAGATCACCAGTGAAATTGAACTCTCATAGGAGCAAGAACCTCACTTGAAGGGCACATGAGAAGACTCTAGACTGTAGGCTCTCCATGGGAATCTAATGCGTGATGACTTGAGGTGAAGTTGACGTAGTGATGCTAGTGCTGTGTTGTGGCTCCAAACACATGAACGTTAGCAGAGATGTTTGACTGCACAAAGACCATATAAATCAGTTGCTTTCAGATTCACATTAAAACCTTATTAGTGACTGACAAGATGAATCTGGTGGCAGGCTTTATAGTGCTAAATGAGTTGTACCTTCATCATGCAGCTGTGTCTGGAGCAGGATTTAAGTCAGAATCTGAGACTTGTTTTCATCTTTGCATGGCTGAATGATTATTTTATTTACTACTTCAATCCATGAACTGCACACCTGTCTTGGTCTCAGTTTTGATAATTCTACAAGCTAACCCCAACCAAAATGAGTGAAATATAAATGTCACTGAGAGTTTCTTTGAAAAAGGAGAAAGACCAGATAAGACAGCAGAAGAATCTAAAGTTGACCACAAATACAGAATTTCAATTAAAAGAAAATCCTGAATCCTACTTAAATTAGGGGTTTATTGAAGGTGATTCAGTGCTCTGAGTCTGCTTTGTATAATATGTGGCAACCAGTGATCAAATGAGGCCATGAGACTGAGCATGCTGCATCACAAGATGAGCCTTTCAAGTTTTGCAAAAGAAATAAAAATATAAACACAAAGAACAGTCATGTTTGTTGAGGACCACCACTCCATAAAATGTATACATACTGAGCATATCATTTCTAATGGCTAAGCGCTCTACTAAAGCTAAAAATCCCTTTACTATTGATAAAGAATTCATCCTGACTGCTGCTAAGACATTTGTTGTGAATTTTTAAATATTGATAGCTCAAAAGGGGGTGTGTGTTGCTCTTTCAGCCAGGACCATCACTAGATGAACAGATGAAACAGCCAAGGGTAAATAATTTTTAGAGAGAATTGAGTCCCTGCGGTATGCAACCCAGGTTTCTGAGTTGGCCCATATTCACAGTAGGCAACAAGACTTATTTGGGGGAGAAATACTTTTCAGAAGGATGTGTACAAGGAGACATAATGTGCATATTCATTGCCAAGCAAAACCATAGCTGTAGAACTATTCAAGCTCTTGATTAGCTATCAGGAAAACTGGATGGAGCCTTTTGTGTTGGTGTCTGAATGTACAAAGTGGATGTTATGAATAGATAACTTGCTGGTGTCATTAGGTGAGTAAAGTAAGTTGCTGCTGAATGAGTCAGTCTTTGTACTATGCCAAAAATGTTACCTGAATATAACAGCATTTTATAGGATATGGTCAAAGTCATCAACCACATTAAAGTGCATGACATGAACTCCTGTTCCTGTGTGCAGTTCCGTGAGAGGATGGGCGCAGAACACACAAATCTTATCTTCTGTACACAAGTGAATTGTCCTTCTAACTGTAAATTAATGGCCAGACTTTTTGAGTTTCAAAACGTACTCCAGAAACTTCTTTTAGAAAGCCTAGCAGTATGTTTCACTGACACCTTGCTTTCTTGGCTGACATATTCACCCTGCTCAACTTACCATTTGTGGAAGAATGACAACTGTGTTCAAGTTGGTAGACAAAGTGGATACATTTAAAACAGGAGTTATGGGGTGGTGCATGAACACTGAATTGTTTTCTACACATTTCAAACATTAACAGAGATTTTTAAGAGACTGAGCCAGAGACTTCTTTCTCTCATTGAGTGCATGATCATCTATCTCAGCTTTCAAAAGACTCTGAACATTATTCCCAATCCCAAAAGACCTCTAAACTGGGAAGAAATGGATCCAGGACCCATTTGTGAATAAGCCAGGTGAATCAACTTCTCCTGTCAGAGGAGGATCAACTACTTGAGACTGCAAATCCCAGTAGTCTTCAAAGTATACTTGAGGTAACTTCAAATCTCCATATATTCAGGACTAAAGTCCAGGCTGAATATTCTGAATATTCACACACACACACACACACACACACACACACACACACACACACACACACACAAAACAGAAATGCCTGTTCCATTTCCAACATCCAATCTTTGTGAATCAGCATTTTCTATAATGACAGCAGCTAAAATAAGATTATGGAATGGATCAGCTGTGAACAAAATACTGCAGGTATCACTGTCACCCATCACCCCCAGATGGGACCAACTAATTGCAAAAACAAAAGCTCAAGGTGCCCACTGATTCTGTGTTATGATGAGTTGTATGATTATTTCATTATCTATTACAATATAATAAGTGATAACAACAGTATGCACTATAAATGTACTGGGCTCAGATTACCCCCAATTTATGCCCTCACTCCATCTCCCAATCCATTGAAAATTATCTTCCAAGAAACCTGTCACAGGTGCCAAAAAGGTTGAGGACTTCAGATGTAAAGATTTCTAAATACCTAGGTTGCATCTTTGTATTTTCTGGCTTCACTTTATCACAATAGATGCTCCTACTGGTGAGTTTATTTTGTCAAGCCAGAGAAGGTTGAAGAATCACGGTGACCAAAGAAGAACTCTCAGCAGAGACCATGCAAACTCCTTTTCTGCCTTCATGCCCTAGGAGTTATTCCTTTTCTGTTAGAAAAAAACAAACTTCTCTGGTAAAAGTTAAGTAAGTCTGAGAATTCCATACCATATAAATCTCTATCTATAATCTGGAAAGCATTTTTTAAACTCAATGTCACCTCTAAAAAAAAACTGGTTTATTTTAAAAAATTTTTTAAGGGAAGGGTCTAAGGGTGTTTAGCGTTTCACTACCAGATTGGATTTGTAGTGCTTCGCCTGTTTACAGCCTCCAAAGAGCTGGGATCACGGGCGTGTGCTACCACACCCAAAACTGTCTTCAATAAAACTACTGCAGATTAAACCTCAGGCCTTGTGCATGCTGGACAAGTGCTGCACCACTGAACTCCATGCCCAGTCATATGCAAGCTTTTAAGAAATATAAATATTAGAAATTATAAAGACAAAAGAATTTGAAAGTGGTTGAATTATTGTCTCCTTTTGAAATCATGTGAATTCTGGGCAGGGGCCAAGAAGGGCATGTTTAAGAATATCTGTGAGTACTATTTCACTTTCATACAGTGGGAAAAGAGTAGACTTGGGCAGATGCTAAAAGCATAATGGAAAAGGACTAGATTTCAAAACCTTTAACGTAGAGGAGATAGAGTAAGGTAGGAGAGATAGCAGAGTCAAAACTGCTATTCATCTCAAAAGCCACAGGGCAAACTGACCTCTATGTGCCTGAGTTAAAGCATAGCTTTAAAATCATAGTATATGCCAAAAACTAAATAAGAAATCAAAAGGATCTGTTCTTATTAAAAAAATCAACACAGTATGTATTAAAAGTTTTTTCTTTCATTTCTTCATTTGTATGTCTGTGTTTAGCCTAAAACTACGAAATGTTCTTGCTCTAAATCAAAATTACCAGGCATCTTTTCCTTTTGTATTCCTTTACAAATATTTCCATCTCTAAAACTAGAGCTTTCTGGCCTTTGGCTAGCAGCATGGCCAGATCTACAGGCATTACAGGAAAATGTCAATTTGCTCTAGAAGCAATTACATATACAGTATAGGCGAAGCCAATTTTACTATCCAGGGACCACACGTACTGTGTTTGCTACATTATTTGATATCAAAGCAGGAATGTTTTCCAAAAACACACATGAAATAAAGAACCTAGCTAAAGAACACCCACTCCAATTCAGGGATATCTGTTACAGTTTACAGGACTTGGCAATACAGACTTGCCTGGTTGGTTTACTAGAAAGGGATATTATATTGACTAAACAATACACTATTATTTATTTAACATTATGCATATTTTGAGTTAAATGAATATGATTTTAATCCCCCTTATTGCAAATACAAGTATATTTTCAGTGTGTGCCAGTTAGGTTTCACATCTCTATAGAAAGAACAAGGAGGACTTGTTGATCCTTTGTTATGGGGGTACTTCAAATTGTTTCATCACACCTTCAGATCATTGTCATATCTTCAGAGATGATTGTTATGGTTTGTGTTTATCTGCCTCCCCCCTCCCCAAAGCCTCATGCAGACCTGAAGCTGCTTCTGGAGTTTGTGATTGATTATTCCGGGTGTGGGTGGTGCACCTGTCCTGGGGCAGGTAGTTTGCATTACAATGTAAGGAGGGATGAGAGTCTAGCTAGCTCCCTTTGTTCTCTTGCTCTTTGCCACCTCCATGAAAGGTTCCTCTCTGTCATGTGCCTCTCTGCCTTGGAGCCAGCTGAGTATGAAATGAAATCTCCAGTAACTGTGAGCTAAATAAATCCTTGCTTCCCTAATTTTGAGTCTCAGGTATCTGTCCCAGCAATGAGAGAAGAGTAACCGAGGTAATGATAATCTATAGTATGGATTATTAGCTTTGTTTCAGTTTGTAGCATTATGCTATTTTGGTGTGATGACTTTCGTTCATGTGTTCAGAGTGTGCACACTGTCTCTACTTTATGACAAATAGGCATTAGGAATACAGAACTAAATGAGACATGCTCCTTAGGTAAATATAGCCTTGGGATGGAAAAGGAAAGTGAGGGAGTTGTGTGTGTGATTTTTTATAGCTTATGTTCATCAAGCAAAGGAAGGAAAGAAGGAAGGAAGGAAGAAAGGAAGGAAGGAAGGAAGGAAGGAAGGCGGGAAGGAAGAGGGGAGGAGAAGGAAGAAAGATGGTAGAAACTTAGAGGATGAAATATAATTTAGCATATGTAGGGAAAAGATGGTCAGGGATGGTGAAACCAGAGGTCACCTTTGTATCCAAAGGGCTAGTTTCTGGATTGGATTAGAGGACTGGGGCCTCGGGAAATAGTGACCTGCATACTAAAGCCATGAATGGGAGAGACCAGAGAACTACAAAGTGGTTCCTAGAGCCTACCTGTGTGTGAAGAATGAGCTGCAAGAAGGGGGAGAACACCAGGAAGGCCCTACACAGTGAAAAGGATTTGGACTTTACACTGCAGGGCACGTTTTCACACATTCTTCAAATGCTCTAAGATGAAATAATTTTAAAACTGGCACAGAGATGAGCTAATGAGACTACAGGAAGAAAGAAATAATAGAACATCTAGATGATGGGTATGCAGACATTTATTATATAAACAAGGCAGCATTTCCAATTAGTGAGTAAAGGGTGGGTTTTTCAAGAGTTGTCTCAAAACTGAGTAGCAATTTCAAAATGAAATGTAGTTGCTATATCCCATACGATTCATGCTTTAAATTCTTAAATGAATTATACATTTGCATGTAAAAATATCGGAAGAAAAATTTAACGTATTGGCATTAGAAGATGTTTGTTTTGTTTTAGTATAACATTGTTAGAAAGCTCAAAGGAAAAATATTGGTGGGTTCACAAGGTTATCATCTTCAAAAATCACTAAGTTCTGAAAGGCAAGACATTACATAATTGCAGGCAGTCAACAGGTTAAGAAAGAATGTTTGCAATCTATGCAGCATTCAAAGAATTTGAACCCATAATGTATACCATATCAACCTAATACAAGCCAATTTTTAAAAAATGTAACCTCAGAGAAGTGGATAGAGTATACAAAAATAAAGAATTCATGAAATGAATTATACCAAGTGATACTAAAGTATGCTTAATGTTAGTAACAATCAATGGAATACAATTAAAATAGTTATGTTTTTCATATGTCAACAGAAGTTACAAGACAGTGACAACTGTCTCAAGTATCTGATAATGTCCTGCAATTGAGAGAGTGTGGTGAAATAGGAACTCTCAAATACTAAGATAATAAACTCAGTTCATATTTTTTGAGAAGTAATTTTTCAGCTTCTAGAATATCATGACGCTATAAATCAATAGGTAGCAATTTGTCTTATACATATATTAAATGTTTTAAATGAGTACATATTAAAATATATAAATATACACCCACAATTGTGCAAAGACTGTATAAAATATTTATCATATTGTTTTCTTTTTAATGTATTTAAGGACAGGGCCTACAGGGTCTCACTATGTAGGTCTGACTCATAGTGATTCTCCTATTTTCAGCTTCTCAAGTGCTGGGATTACAGGCATGTGCCACCACGCCCAGTCTCAGTCCTAGTCTCAATGTGCCCTAAGGGTGTGGCCAACATGCACACCTGGGATCGAACCCTAGCTGCTGAGCTCTGACTAAGCAAGTGCTTTAGTCCATTGAGCTATCTGGCTGGCCCTCACACCATTATTAACAACAGCAAAAAATCTGAAGACATTAAGACTCACCCAAGAAATTAATTCAATAAATTGCAGCACATAGCTCAATTATGTTGTTTTTAAGGATATAGTTTCATGGAAAGATATTCATGAAACAAATTATTAGTAAAATAGTATTTGTGCATAATCTGCCAAGAGGGGTAATGAACTACAGTGGGTCAAGCTGACATGGATTTGAGGCCCAGAACCTCTACTTATAAGTATGTAAAATCTACTAACTTCCCTAAAGTTTTTATTTTAATCTGTACAACTGCACTGAAACCTACCTCATAGAGTTGTAAGGAGAATTCCAAGTGTATAATACAGCTTAAGTATATATTGGTTGTTATTATTTGGAGATGTTTCAATGGTTATTTTCAATCAATTCTTTTATGGAAATAATGTTTGAATGCAAGTGTATTCCATATGCTATTATAAAATATATTTTAATCCCCCCCTTTTTTTTGTGGCAGAACCAGGGTTTGAACTCAGGCCCTTGTGCTTGCCAGGGAAGTGCTTCTTCCACTGAGCCATCTCCCCAGCTCCTATAAAATATATTGCAGAAAATTGTACTTCATAGAGTCTTTAAGTAAATACATACATCAAAGGCAATTTTACCTTACATAAACAAAATATCCTATTTACCTGATCACCTCCCCCTGGGCTATGCACCAGCACAGGTCTAAAGTCTGTTAGGAACCAGGCTGCACGGCAAGAGGCAAGTGGCAGGCAAACCAGCAAAGCCTCCTCTGTGCCTACAGTCTCTTCACCTCACCCACACTGCTGTCTGAGCTCCACCTCCTATCAGAAGGTGGCGTTAGATTCTCACGGGAGCATCAACCCTATATGTGAACCATGAATGGGAAGGTTTTGGATCACAAGATCTTTGTGAAAATGCAGTGCTTGATTATTAGAGGTGGGACTAAAGCTGTGATGCTAGCAGTGCAGAGAGGCTGCAAATACAGATCAGTATTATCAGAAGGGCTTGACAGCACAGAAACCCTAATATAACAGTTTGCGACTTCATATCCAAACCCTGTCAGTGAGCAGCAAGTAACAGTTAGGCTACATCTGGTGCAAGTTTTATAGTAGCAAACGAGGCGATGTACTTCAATTGTTCAGCTGATCTGGTGCAGGCCTTAAGTCAAAATCTCACACTTAATTCAGTCTGTGCAGGGCCCACTGATGATTTGATTTACTACTTCTGTCAGTGCTTCATTCCTGCACTGCACACCTGTCTTTGTCAGAGTTTTAGTAAGCCTGCAAGCTAACTTTGACATGAAAAAAACCAAACATAACCAGCAAGCTTTTTTTGAAAAGGGAAAGACCCAATGATGACACAGTGGAAGACTAATACTGGGAACAAAAAGAAAGCTACATTTAAAGGAAAGTACCCACAGTCTTCTGCATTATGGTGAGCTGTGTAATTATTTCACCATATATTGCAACATAATAATTGCAAAAATAAAGTGCACAATAAATGTCATGCACTGAAGTCTCCTGAGGCCACCTCCCCTTCCCCACCCACTCCAGCCCATGAGTAAAGAGTCTTCCACAAACAAGTCTGATGATAAAAAGGCTGGGGATCATTGATCTAATAGATGTAGTAATGGATTTGATATACCAGTTTTTGACACAGATTTATTTTGATCGTGTATTCATAAGCCACAGTGCAAACAAGGAATGCATTTGTATATTTAATTACAAAGTAAAGAACTTTCAAGTTTGGGTGGCCTCAGTTATGAAAACTTTAATGATATAAGTTAGAAACTGCCCTTTAGTCATGAAGGTATTAATAACCTTGTTGTGGTAGTTTCTGTTACATATGTAATCAGTTTTTAATCATTTCAGGAAAAAATAACAAAGTAGGAAGGCTCATGTTTAGATATGTTTCCCAATAAACCTAGGAAAATAAACCACTGGAGATGAGAAAACATATTTTACAGAAATAGTTTAAATTAGCTCTATCAACATAAAGCTTATAAATGAAAAACAATACATACCCCTCTGTTCGGAAAATCATTCGAAAGCTGTCTCCTAAGCTTTTGTAACTGTTCGGATCAGCTGTGCTTCTCTGAAGCTGAAACCTAGAAACAAAAAACAAACAAAAGTCTAAGTTGAGGCCTTTGCAAAATGAGTTTCCTAATTGTTTTAGTCTTAGAAACTCATTTTTTTTTCCGGATTAATCTAAAATATTCTTGTCTTTGCTATAGACTTTATTGATTTGATTGCCTTAATCTTTGTCTTATTTCTATAGAATTTTGAGGTCATATTACTATGCAGTTTATGGTGGTGTTCACTTAAAATGTCTCTTCTTCTCCATCTCTTTTTCTTTCTCCTCCTCTTCCTCCTCTTCTCTCTTTTTTCATTTTGGGTCTGAATATTTACCTCAGAACTCTCTCTTTTCAAATGTGGATGTTTCCAGGGCCAGATCTGAAATTGTATTTCGAATTTGCACTATGTTTCAGAGGAGAATGAAAACAAATACTCTCACTCCTCCCTAGCCCCAGCTCTTCATTCTCTGGTCTCTTTAGTCTGCCTATTCTTTTGGTCTTACATTCTTATTTCAATTCTGATTTAAGGCCCTTCTCCCTCCTTTGCTTCCTGCCACAATTTCATTTGTTTCTTTATTTGTTAACCTTTTCAAAGTTATCTTCAGTATATATTTCAAGATGTTTTTCATATGATAGGCTTCATAATATGAACACAACATCTACTTCTAACAATAATGTGCTTTATTGGTTCTACGCCTCAAGGAATTATACCGAAGACTAATACACATAACAGAGAAGAGATGTTGTGTTGCTTTGATTGAAGCCATTGACCAAATAAAAGGAATGAATTTCTCAATGCTGAGAAGAGAAGCTGGAATTACATTTGGTTTTACAAAGTGGAGAGTTGCTAATTTTATAGTCAGGAGAGTATCTGTTCAGGGTTGTATGAGCCTGGGTGCAATTCCTGGTCTGTGTAAATCTCTAAGTAACATTAGCCAATTAGATGGTCTAGAGTAGGAGTGTGAAGTGGAGAACCATTAGAAAGTCATCACAACAGGTGAGAGAGAATTACTCCAGAATACAAATGGAAACACCATAAATGAAGAAAAGGGGCCTACGTGTTAGGTAGACATGTTTTATCTTAAATAAAACTTTTTGCTGATATATTTAGCATGTTCTTTTGATCTTTAACATAGCACATAATTTTTCAGAGCCCTATGCCTACTATTATCAAACTTTAAAATGTCATAAACACTCATCTTGAGAATCTGGTTTTTTTTGGTCAAAGTTCCACTTATATTGGCATGATCAGTATAGTTTAATTATACTCTTAAATTTAAATTGTACAGAGTATATGAGAAGGTCATGGTTGTGAACAGGTAACCCATTTAAATTGCTTGTGACTGAAAGCTGATTCGTTATACAGATACAGTACCATGGAAAGAAGATGCGGCTAGTGGTTCTACAGCCTAAAAAAAGACTTGATGGTCAGATAGTTGTTCCTTATTTGGGTATTTTTGGCCTACAGTAGAGTAGATGAGATAATTTGGTACTTTGAAGACATTTGAACTAATACTAAACAGAAAATAACACAATGGGAGAACTATTTGGAAATTTGTGCAAAAATAATTGGAACATACAGAGCAATTATCAGACTACGACTTTGTTTTTACTTCAAATGCAGCAACTCCATCTCTTTAGTCACAAATTTATAACCCACATGCACTGTTCAATATGAAATTCTTTCTTATATCTAGTTGGGAAATCCAAGAGCCCTCTTTAATAGTTCTTTTAAGGAAGTTATTTAAAGTAGTTTCATACATTATAACAAGTATGACATGCACATTATTTTCATAATATCTGTAAGAATCTTTCATTAAAATATGTAGCTTAAATTCCTTTTTATGTGCTTTTCTCCCAAATTATGAAATATTTTCTTAATGTGTGCCATGTGACATGAGACACAATAGGCTTTACAGAATCCCACAGCATTATGTCCACTCTGAAACAGTGTAAAAAATAAATGCGAACAAAAATAATTGATGATAAAGGGGAAACATCTGAAATGTTAAGCAGTTTGGGCACCAGGGTTATCCAGGTGTTCATGGGGAGGGCAATTATTGCTTTCTGAGGAGGTCTGGGAGGGTTTCAGGAAGGAAAGGGGATTTGAGGTGGTCCTGCTGAGATTCAGAGAGGCCAAGAGAGCAAACCAAGAGGAAGCATTTAGGTGGGAAAGGAACAGAAGCCTCTGAGGGATGGCTGCCCTTTCTAATGGCAAAGTGAGCAAAAAGACCCTCCTCCACCACAAAGCCTGTCTCTCCATGTTTCCTCCAGGAAGATGTTGGCACAAGCTTGATCACTCAAGCTGGCTGAACACTGAGCTCATCAGATAAAGTCAAAGGCCAACATAGATCTTGTGACCTTATCTTGCACATCACCCAGCACTCCACCTACCTCTGGATGGTCATGTCACAGTTGTGCAGCTCTAGCCTTAGATAGGGCTGTGAGGAGCCAGCAGATGCAGGATCTAGACTTTCTAGACCCTCATGTCTAGAAAGTCGACCTTAACCTCTCCTTTATTGCTGGTATTAGGGCCTGAAGTTTATCTAAGATGTCTAAATTGCAGGTAATACCTGCACTTTCACAGATGTGAACACAGAGTATGGTTACTTCACAAGTAAATAACCTGGCCCTTGAGAGTCTCGGCACTTACCCCCATAGTCATGCTTTCCCTGTTTTTGGACTCCAAGAATTACTGTTTCCAATCCATATTTACTCAGTTGATATGAGTTCCCTGTCCATTGTAGAACAGGAAACAAAGGCAGTCAGTGGGATCCTTAAGGAGCATTTCCTATAAAAGCTGTCTAACAAGTGATGCTGTGTTCCTCACCACCATGAGAGGCAACATCAACATAACTACAGGAAGAGTCCATAGTATCACTGGCTGAGCACTGCAAAAGGATGCATAGCCACAGCCAACACTGATGCCTCAGAAAAGCCTCCTGATCAGTCCTTGCTATGTTAAAGCAGCTGGAAGTGCCATTAAACAGGCAAAGACAAGGACAGTGTCTCTACTACAGTGGCTCTCACACACCACATGTCCACACTACACAGAGTGAGGGTATATGCAGCATTTTGTTCCATTGCACACGACTTGCTTTGATCACACAGTTATCAGCTTTTCTAAGGAATGTGTTTCAAGTAGGTATAATTATAGTACATCGTGGCCAATCATGTAAAAGAGTAATTTCCTTCTTCCTTTCCCCTGCATTTCAGCAGCTTTAAAGGTTTCTTCCCTCTACCGAAGCTTTACGTCAGTGTTTTCCAGGCTGGATTGTGTGCTAATAAATTCTCTCTGTGCTGAGGCGGACAGTTTTCCAGTTACGTAATAGAACTCTTGGTACGACTGCAAAGGCAAAGCTATGCTGATCTTGATTGTATTCGGGAGAAAATGTTGGACCTTTCCATTTCCCTAATCACAGCAACTTGGACACATCTGGTATCTCCATCTGTGTAACTTCTTTTATTGGAATAAAAACTTGCTGCCAAACAGACAAACTGAACAACAGAGTGATGGACGAGAGATGCTCAGTGCTTGATATGCAATCAGACTCACACACAAGGCCAAGGCGTGTGGCTCCGTCTCACCTGGGCTACACTGCAAGCAGCCAGGGAAGAGGTCTGCCACAGTGTCTGCCTGCACAGGCCTGAGCCACACCAGAAATAGGAAGTGATGTACTGTAGTCTCCACTAGGGCCTAGAAGGACTTCTTCCTGTTCATGAACCAGTGCATAAACATTTTTTAAAGTTAAAGATGTTCGTACTCGCTACATCTTTTTTTTTTTTTTTTTTTTGCCTATTATCAAGAATCATGATTGCAGAATGTCCCTCACATCCAACTGAGTGCTGAGTGAACCCGATTTTAAACTTGTCTGTTGATCATCAGTATAGTCAGGTAGGCAACTTCAACTTGTCTGTGCCCTGCTGAAGACATGGCTGTAAGAAAGCTGTCTGCAAGAAATACAGTGGCTTTGTTGCCATAAGAAACTTCAGGGCAAGGCATTTGGGAATTTCAAAATGTGAAATTGAATAAATGCCTTTACTTCTAAAGGATTGAAAATTCCAGGATGTGGGTATATGCGTAAAATATACCTGTATATAATTTATGTACTCCCATTTTTATATGATTATGAAATGATTATATTCATGTGTTTGTATCTTCATTACGAGTTGGTAGTAATTAGTTGTAAAGGGTCAGATAGGCATAGGCGATGGGCTTTGTTCTCAGGCTATATTTGCACACCACACTTCAGCTTCTAAATCAAATCAGATTATTTGGTGTGGGCCGGGGAGAGAACGGAGGGAGTTCTGGAGGCCAAGAGTCACTGTGAGCCATGCCTTCAACACTGCAAAGGGTGATGTGCGGCAGGGTGAAGTTTATTTCTGGTGCCTTCTGTCTCCAGATCATTTCTCACTCAACAAAGTTTTAGGCTTTCTCATACCTCACCCTCTTCACCCCTGCTTTTGAAAGCACTCGTATCCATCATTCATCTTCACTGTCACTTTCATTTTCATATCTTGTCTGTCTAAGTTTTTCATCTGTTAAGAGGATTTCAGGTATCCAAAGGGAGGTGGCAAGGTTTGGTTTTATGTAGGGTGGAGATGCAAGGTTTCCTTACCACCAAAGACAGTTCTAAGTTACACTCAATCCTGCCCCACCCTCCCAGGGAATTTTATGCACTGTAATGCATTTAGCTGCATCACAACCCCGCCTTTTGGTTGGAGAGAGAACGCAGAGTGGGAGCCACCAGTGATAACACCAGTGCTGCCACCAGCCCAGCATAAACTGGTGAGCTACATCATCTAATCCTTCTGCCTTTCTCCTCACTGGTAAACGAGACAGCAGACAACAAAAGAGAATTTTAGTGTGGAGGCAGAGCAGCACTCAGTTAATATTTGAGGGTTTTTTTAATTTGCTTTTTTTTTTTGTTTTTGCAGGACCGGGGATTGAACTCAGGCCCTTGCGCTAGCCAGGAAAGTGCTCATCCCACTGAGCCATCTCCCCGGCCCCCAATATTTGAGTTTTTTGACTAGAAAAGAAAAAAAGACACCTAATTTTGTTTTCTAAATTCCTTGTGTTCCATATTTTATAAGGGTAAGAGGCTGCTAATAAAAGTTGTACACTGATAATAAGTGATGAGGAACTTAATGAAATTCCCTGCAGAGATCTTTGTAAATGTGCTATGCACAAAGATTATCAGTAATTAGCAGAATATTACCCATGCTCCTTAATAGACACTTGAGAAGCCCACTAATGAATCAGAGGTTAACAGACCAAAGGTTTGCAATTATAGAGAGCATTAAAAGGATGACCGTAGGAAGATTAAATAAAGATTTGAACTCACTGTAATTAGTCTATCTTACTGAAACAAGATGTCATTCCTACAGAGCATGTTTGCTTTCTCACTCATAGAACGAGCTTGGCTCAAGACAGATGAAACGTGCAAAGGCATGTCTGTGGTTTTGAAATTTAGATGTACACACCTGGCTCACCAACTTTGGGAAGAGGCCCTAGAAAGCACAGCATTAAAAAAATTCCCACCATGCATCTTCATTTCCCATACTCTGAAAACTCAAGTCCTAACAGAAGAAATAACATCTTCCTCTGAAAGGCTAACCCATGGGGCCTCTGTGTTTACCATCCCTGCAGAAAGACTACATCAGATGGCAGGGGGTGAGGTTATTAATTTTGAAGAAATTGTTCTTTCAGTTTTCTTTCCTAAGTGCTGGGTGGGGTGGGGAGAGGGTTCTTTTTAACATTTGTTTGTGTCCAGCACCTTACTACATCCATTTTAAGTACATGATGAGAGTGAAGGTAATTTTTGAAAAGTTAGTTATGAGTATTTTTACTTCAGAATAAATTGCAATAATGATCCACACAATTTTGCCTTGGTGCTGATAAAGCCCAAGGGCCCTCAATCACGTTGAAAGGTCATGGCTTGCAATTCTACAAACACATTTCCACCTGAACATGTACAGATAAGCTCCACTTACAAAGGTACAAGGGCAAGAGTTTGGGGGAATCAAAGATAGGTAACACTCAACTCTCTGGAAAGGAACAAGGAACCGAGGGACAGGGAGATGTTAATAATTAACAAGATAGAATATATACACTGCGGGGAGCTTCTAGGATCTAGGTTCACCTGTGATTCCAACATTACCTCTACTAGCTGGGATCACAGTCTAGGCTGGACAAAACTTAGCACCCTAACATTTTGTAAGAATTCCACCCAGGTTAGAGAGCTGGCTCTGCCCAACTATCAGATGAAGTTCAAAAGCTATAATCATACATCCTCAACCACATGCTTTGGTTGCATATAAGATTATTCTAATGCTTTCCAAAAAAAGAAAGATTTTTTTTATTGTTGCATCATCATTTCCACCTTTACAAAAGAAAATGTATTAATAGGACAGTTTCAATAATTAATACATTGCATATTGTTATGTTCATAGTGGTTATTCATAGTGCAAGATGCAGACATGATATCCTGTCCAAACACTATTGGTACAAATCTTTCTTCTCATTGAATTAAGAGAAAGTAGCTGTATATCTGTCCTATTTTGAATATACAGATACAAAATGGTCCTTAATTTATATCCTCTTTTTTTTGTTTAGTTTTGTCAGAGATGGGAATTCCATTGCCATTTAAATATTGTAGGTGTGTGAATTCAGCAAAATAATCCAGTATAGTCCAGTAGTCCATAATAGTATTGGGTTATCCATAGGACTGGCAATGTCAGAATTTGTTGAATTGAGCCCTTTACAGCTCAGCATATTAATATGGTTTTGCTTTTCATACCTTGTTATTATACTTTTCTGCTGGATGGTTGTGACCAAGATGAAGCAAGACCTATTAATCGGTTTTGATACTGCTCATTGCTGTTTGTTTCTCAATAAAATTAATAAAAAATAAATTTAAAGAACTAGAAAAAGAATAAATTGGATAAGACTAGATAAAAGCATGTGCTATAGTAATTAAGACTAAAACAGTGAGTTTCTAAATTAGTGTAAAGGGTTAGAAGAAAAGATGAGACATTTTGTGGGATAAATGAAACACGAGCATAAACGTATGGAAAAAGAACTTGGTAGCTGATATACATCAGAGATTGCCTGTGTTTTAAGTATATTTATAAGACTTTCACAGTATAATTTGCTAAATAAAAGCATTAAAATAATAAAAAAGAAAAAGGAAATGGAAACCTATACCTGACAAAAATTAAGATGTCTTCTATTTGTTTCAATTCTGTGTGGCTTGACGAGGTGTCAGCGGGCTGGGCTAATGCTGTAGCTTAGCATTTATAATATTGTAAAGGAGACCAATAAATTTCCCTATGTTATAAAACTGTTTATAATTTGAAGAAATATGCAATCTGCGGTGCTCAGCTTAGATAATTACTGCAGATAAAGTGACAACATCTTGGCAGAACCACAAATGCAAGGAAAATCTTCTGTGCCATGTAATTTTGAACATGTTTTTAAACAGAGCTTCAAAAATATTATCTCCCTGAAATATCAGATCAACCCAGATAGGCTGATTATATTTTAAGTAATTTCCTGTGATCTTAGACACATCTATTTACAGCACCTTTCACAAGCCAAGGGGATTTGAAGGCTGCTGTTCTCAACTGTAAATTTTACCATTCACACTTTAACAGTACACTTAAGTATCCTATAAATGGTTCATCACTTTCCAACCACATATTGGTATAATAAACATTTACTCACACATCTCTCATTAGTGTGTTGAGATGGATGTAGTTTTGTACATTTGATGCTCTTACAAGACATGTGGTATAGCTAGTATTTAGAATCTATGTAAAATTGATATTGTAAAATGAATTATGATAAGAGAGTTTATCTTACCATCTGGCACAAGCTCTTCCAGTTGTTTATGTTACTTATGAGATAATAACTAAGTACACTAACAATATAATTATAAAATTTATTTTAATGACAACATGCTAGTTAACAAGTCAGAAGTACATGATCATTAGAGATTACAACCTAAATCTAATTTTGTTAAACCACAAGTAATAAAATAGACTAATTAGCATAGCTGTATAATTTAAATGCTCCAAGCATAAACTGGCCTCAATTAAACAAAAGCTTGACTAGAATGACTTTCAGTTATTTTGCTTTGTAAGATACACATCACTTTATAAAATTATGCTTAAAATCAGGTTATAATGCTGCCACTCTTTGAATACAACATATATAGACATGCATATATTAAATAACTTCATATTTAATGCCAACAAATAGTCTCCAACTGTCACGTACCTACCTGCCATCGTGAAAGTGCACAGCCCTGGACTGTTCATTAAAGAGGTTAAATAGCAGGAGACCAACTTGCATTTTGGAAATGAAGGAAAGACAAAGCCCACTTTCAAGGTAATGAGGATAGAGCTATGCCAAATTCTGTAAATAGTAGACTGGCCATAGTCATAACAGACAGCAATTCTCTACATTACTAAAACATACCTACAGTTTTTAAAATTCTGACCCCTCGAAAAGGTATCTATACTCTTTCACTCTGGTCATTCCCACAAACCTCCTTGGGCAATCAAGTTTTTCTAACCCTCACAAATAGTACCTATTTCCTCATAAACAGAGAACCACCATTCTTTTTTCGTGTGTGGTACTGGGCACCAAACTTGGGACCTTGGGCTTGCCACTCTGGTGCTTATGCCACTGAGCTATATATCCGGCCCAGAGAACCATCATTATTCCCTGCTGACTCTCACTCATTGTGAAGTTCTTAGGAGGCCACATTAAAGGTTTCTAGAACAGCAAATTTCATGGTGGCCTAATCTGCCTGAGCCCACTCACTGGCCATGGAGACTGAACCACTTTACAGAGACTAAGACCACGAGCAAGGGCCCAGCAAGGGAGGACATTAGAGACAAGTAAATTCTTTTATAAGCACCTGTGTGGCAAGCCCAAGGGCCTGAGTACACCACCTCAATTACAAGATAAGGAAACTAAAATTATAGGATACCCAGAGATG
>NW_004524662.1:2490538-2510747 GCF_000260255.1 Octodon degus | reverse complement strand
TTTTTTTCTTTTAGAACCAGGGATTGAACTTGGGAGCTGTGCTTATGAGGCAGGTGTTTATGCCACTGAGCTATCTCCCCAGCTCCCTTATATTGTAAATTTATAATCACTTGGGAGAAAACAATGTATCAGCTTGGAGCTAGAAAGTATCAAGCTAGAAGAAGTAGATTTTCCTGGAGTCTCTCTGTTGTACTATAAATTCATTTCTAGTTCAGTGAATGACCATTACATTGCTTTTTCGGAACCCAGCCTTTTATTTAAAAAAACTGGGCTGCTAGCTGAACAACACCCAGTTGACATTGTTCTTTATCTCTGGAGCCCTAGAAAGAGTCAGCTTTGAATTAATGGTGCCTACTGTGTGCCCGGGCAACTCTGTGAGTGACAACATCAGTGAGGTCAACATAATGAAATCTGTAGGGTTCTTTTACTCTCTCTCAATCTCTCTCCCTTTCTTTCAAAAAATGAATATTCCATTATGTTATGAACCCATGCTCCCAAGAGGCTCAGTGGAAGGGTAGGGCTTTTTCATTATCATCAGAAAACATGTTAAAAATAATTTAGACATAACTCGGTACACTAGCAACAGACATGATGCATGAATTAATCCCACCCAGAAGCACAACTAATCTGTACAAAGAACTTGTACTGGAAACTACGCTTTACTAATTAACCAAGTGCTTAATAAGAGACAACTAATAATTTTGGCGCTATTACAAGCAGGCACTTTGGCAGATAGCAAATCACCACAAGACACTCAAGTCATTTAATTTTATGAAACACTGACCTGACTGCAACTAGCAAGTTTTATAAGGGTAACTTTGCCTCTTAAGGTATAATTAGCTTTTTAAAATAATTCTATTTTTGCAAAGGAAGACCTAGATCATTGGATTTTGGGGGTAACCTACTTTCCCTAAAATACCCAAAGCTAAGCATAAGGCAAGCATTCGAAATGGAATGCTAAAACACCAAAACCTAAACAGAAGGCTTTCATTTGAAACAGGGCCCAAGTGAGAAATCCACAGTGAATAAATACATTAAGCTTATACTTCCTCCTCCAGACTTTTGCTGTGATGAGATCTGGTTGTATCTAATGGAGCTCATGTGAGGAGGCTAGATTTAAACTGGAGTTTCAGTCTCTGACTTCACAAATAAGAGTTTATTATTGAGTTTAACAGAGCAAAAAGTGTAAACCGAATTCATGCCAAATAAAATTCATGAGTGCCTGAGTTGCAGTGGACATTCAGGTGTTAAACTTTATTACTCTATGACCTTGACATTCTTATGGAAATTTTCATTCCAGTAGAGGACAAATCTCTAGCATTAAATGTTAATAACAGACAGGACTTCCCAGGTCTGAAGGATTCCTGCATGTCTCCTTCGACAGCAAGGAATCTTACGTAGCATTATTAGAGTAGTAGGGTTCTTTTGAATGGAATTAGCCTCCTGTCCTCCCTCCTGACCTCTGCTGGGTTGCATCTAAACTACTTCTGTTTTCTTTTCCTGGTCTTTCTCTCCTGCATTCTTCCTTTGTGCTTTAATTCACCACTTAACCAGCAACAGGACAAGGAACAGAGAACTAGCCTTGGGTTTGGCTTGAGAAGGGCCCAGGAACCAAACAATGGGCCAAGTGTATGAGTTTCAGTGCCCAGCCTTCGCAACGTCTTTTTTAGTTGTTTAGACATCATGTCTGTATGTGTTCTGTGCCAGGGAATTGCGTTTCTGAGATAAGTGGCCTCTGGCTGAGTTCGAACTTTCTCTGAGAAAAGGTTGTCCAGAGAGGAGGAAGATCCAGTACTCCATTTTCCTCTAGAATGTTCTGCCTGCAGATTTGGTTGTGGTTGTCAGTGGGAGGCATTCAGAGGCACAGGGAGGCACAGCCTCTCCTCCTTGGTAGACATAATGTGGTACACTAGCAACAGACAAAACCCTGCCATGGTGCACTTTTCTCCTTTGTGGATTATTTCTCCACAGGGGCTTAAGACAGTGTCCTGTAGCTCACAGATACCGAACAAGTGGTACTTCATAACTTAGGATGAGGATGAGGATGGTGACACAAAGCAGAACTGAGGCCAGCCTTAACAACCCCTTTCTATCCTGTTCCCCTGTGTGTCTTGTGGATTCTGTTTCTGTTTGTTTCGTCAAATAAAATGCACCTTCCCTAGAGTTTTGTGTGTGTGTTCCACTTCTACATTATGGACCATGTGGTGAGTGCCTGTTATTTAGGCTGTCATAAATGTATGTTTAGTTTGACAATTTGAAGAAAAAAAAAAAAAAAAGGAAAATGTCTGTTGAAAAACCTATGTTTTCAAAATTCAGACCAAATCACTGTAGTTTTCTGTCGGCTCTGGTGGTATTACACTATCCCTTCTGGTGGGAGGAAAAAGAAAGAAAGAAAAAGGGAAAAAGCAAAACCACCACAAAAGATTCTGCTTCCCAGTACAAATGTTTTTGGAACTGCTAAGCCTGTTCTTCTCATGGGGGTTAGGTCAAAGTCTGGCAGAAGTGGTGGGACAGCTGCAATTCCATACTTTGAAATCTCTTTTTAAAAATGTTGATATAATTTATAGGATAGTTGGCAGGTATTCCCTATTTTTTTTTTTTTTTCATTCTCTTGAATGTGGACAACTTCTGAAATAAAGCAAGGGAAGCAATGAATACCTCCACAGCAAAGTCAGTACATTCACAACTTTACATTACATATGTGACATCTACAAATTTTCTGCAGTGAAGACTGGTTCAAGTCAGATAGTTTTAGTAGTATTATTTGTGTCAGATTGAGTTTTAGTTAACTAGCAAGGGAATTTAAAAGCTATAAATACAGCATTTTGCACAGGACAAACACAATTTTTTGTTAATTTTGATTCATAAATAAATGTAAAAAAAATTTAAAAAACTCCTTGCAACTTTTATTATTTATTCAGTTATTTTTTAATGTATCTAGTACAGGGTTTACAGGGTCTCACTACACAGATTGGACTCACAGTGATCCTCCTGTTTTCAGCCTCCCAAGCACTGGGATTATAGGTGTGTGCCACCACGCCCAGTCTCATGCTGGGGATCGAACCTCAGTCCCCACATCTGCCTAAGCAGCACTTTAATCCACTCAGGTATCTTGCTGGCCCACCCATGCAACTTTTAATCCATGCAATTTTTGGTAGCAAAAGTTTACCACAGGTCGGTAAGGATACAATTGATGATATTATACTTACAGGTTAAAATATGATATTAAAAACATTTTTGAATTGCAAAATTAAACCTAGAAATTTGAAAGCATAAATACATGACCCTTTTTCATTACACTGTAACTCCTGATACTCAGTGAACATGGCTTTGTTAAGGGATTTGGGTGACAGAACTGACGTATCTTAGGGTCACTCAGAGGAGAGAGGTGGTTGTTACAGAGACAGTATGTGACAAAGGAAAGAGAGGTCTTTCTGGAAAATGGATCATGATATGGAAATCCATCAGAGACTCCAGCAACAGTGACCAGTTGTCCAGTAAAAGCTTCCAGCTTTGTTCTGGTAGGCTGGGTCCATGCTAGGAGACACCTATCCCTCATGCCTGTAGGTGCCTTCCATCTTGTAACTGAACCAGCATGCCTGTAGGGCCCTACATTCAGGCATATGTCATATGACTGGCTCTTTTTGGTGGAAGGTAAGCACAAGTGATGTGCACCACTTCTAGACTGAGACTTTTAAAGAAGGAAATGACACTTTTCATTCTCTCTTGTTTTACCTATGAGAACCACCTTACCACAGCCCTGTGTCACCTGCGAGTTGGAAGGAAAGGACTCTAAAGCACTAGTGAGTTCAGTTACAAGATGGAAGGCACCTGTATCCCTAAGTAGCCCACCATGGAAAAACTTCCCACCATCCAGGCATACCTGCATCGGGCTGTTCTGTGAGGGAATCAAACCTCTGAAATTTAAGGACTGATTTGATCCTGCAATAGGTTTGCATGAACTGACACAGGGCTCAACATCGTGCTCTTGATGCATCCTCTTTCTAGATTGGTTCCTCTGACCAGCCACAATTCCTGCTCCCTCAGCCACTGAATTTGATATAAAATGGTATGAACCTATGGCCCACATGTTTTCTACAACACAGGAGAAATATATTGCTCTGCCCTTCCAGATTCACTCTCTACCCTTTTCTATCCTTGTTTGCCATCCAGTTGGATTTGGTCAATGAGGAAACCTGATAGGCAATAGAAGGGAGGGAGGAGCCTGAGGAGGGGAGTTTATGCATTTGGTGCCTTCCTGGGAGACATCCTCGGGCTTGCTGTCTCTGGCAACAGAAGTTCTCTGCTTCTACCTCTTCACAGCTTTCACCTTTGAAGTTTCAGTCTCCTTTGCCTTCCCTGAGCCTGAAGGTAAAGACAGCTTTAAGTTCCCACTGCTTCTCCTAGCTCCCGCTAGCACCAGGATCCTGAGTTATTCCCTGTGGCTTCCTTATACCCTGCCCACACCTTTATAATTAATCCATTATAAATCCTCTTCAGAATATTCTGATGTGGGCTTTGCATCTGTTTCCTTTTGGTTCTCTCACTACAAAGCAATGGCATAGTTAAAACAATGCACGGACTCTCTGCAGCTGTCCCCGGGTCGGCTCGCTAACATTGGCTTCTGAGCAGTGTCCATGGACCAAGTGAAGGAGACAACAAGGCCACTGAGCACACTGAGGCCAGGAAGGAGAGTGGCATCTTGCAGAGCAAGAGCACACACACAGATGCCTTCAAACAGGTGCTCAAATAGCACACACGCGACTCTTCAGCAGAAATTTCCTACTTCTCCTCTCTCCTCTTCAGCTCTATGCTTGCTGTTTGCTGTTGGATGTTTTGCTTGTTGCTTGTTTTTTGATCCCCCACTGAAAGGGCTGACTGTGGCTTTTTACAGGAATGTGCATCGTAAATAGTGCAGATTCTTAGTTAAATGCCATCTCAAATCCAAGTCTTTCTATTTACATAGGGAATGTTCAAAACTACAAAAAAGAAAAAAAGAATCATGTTCTTGCCAACTTGTTTCTTATATGGTGTCTTCACATCAACCTAACTCATTGAAGATCCCATGCAGTATTTGTACCCAAAAAACTAATCACGACTTTCCCTTTGCCATTTTTTTTTAACTCATTCACATTCTTTTTATTTCTGTTAGTTTGAAGCGAAAGAGATTATATGAGCCCCAACTAAATGAAAAGCTATTACTCACATGCCCCCCCCAACACTCAGCACGAGAAGTGCTTCATGTGAGGGAGGCTGCGAAGGCTCAGCAAATTGGCTGGCTGAAGCTTAAAGGTTGTATGATATTCACACTCGGAACCCAGGCATTCCATTTTAAAGGTATGCTTCTCTTTGACAACTATATCCTAGTATCCTAGTAAGCCTTTGATGTACAGATGTACCCCCTTTCTTGTTAAGAAAAGAGGAATTTGAAAATACTCACATTCCTTCCCCTGAGAAAAGAGAAAAGGAGAGAAAATCAATAATTGAAAAAAAATTACCTATTTTATATAAGCTGTCATAAGCTTGAAGTAGTAAGACTTTAATTTTTTCAAATTAGTCATTATCCCTCCTTCAGTATCCCACATTATGAAATTCATGATTTGGGGTGTATGCAAAACTTGGTGTGCCTAGGACTTCGCAATGCGATTAAAGGCGGGAGGCAGCTATCTTGTTCTACAGTTACAGGTTGATCATAGGGCTTTCCTCCACTCCCAGCACCTGTGCACCCCTAATTTAGAAAAATCTAGTTAAAAATTAGTCCAACAGAACAAAGCATTTTTTTTTTTTTTTTTTTTTTTTTTTTTTTTGCGGAACCAGGGATTGAGCTCAGGCCCCTGCTCTTGCCAGGGAAGCACTTATTCCACTGAGCCATCTCCCTGGCCCCTAAAAATCTCCCCGTGCCCACCCCTCACCTTTGTGGGGGGTGTCCCTGACACTCACCCTAACCTAGCCTGCCCTAACCTAACCTAACCTAGCCTAGCCTAGCCCTAACGCTTGCCCTAGTGGCAGCCTTGAGACTCGAACCTGCGAAGTTGCGCTGTAGAGCCTAATGTGTAAACCGCTATACTATCTCTCCAGCTAGAACAAAGCATTTTATTCATGCTGATTTCGAGTACTTTCACAGAAAGCAGTTTGTCTTTGTTTTATTATGTTTTTCCTAAATGACAACTATCTATAAAAAGGCCATTAAAACAGCACTAGAACTTTGAGTAACATGTACAAAGGCTTAAAACTATTGTTCCCCAGGATGGCCACTGGGCAACCTAAATGTGTCTAGAAATACTGAAGAAATAAATTTATTTTAATTCATTTAGATTTAAATTTAAGAACTAAAGAAGAATAAAATATTACTGTATTCATTATACCTTGTGACTTTGCTAGGATTCCCCTTTAACTGTTGTATATACCATTAGATGTATTCTCTAAGGCACTGGATTCTAAATGTGGGTACTAGAAAACTTAACATTATATGCTTGTGTCACATTACGATTTTGTTAAGAAGCTCTAGCTTACAGTAATATTGAAGGCTAACATGCATGCATGCAGCATTCCCAGAGCGGGTGGGGAGAAGACTTAGCACACAGCCTGGGTATAGAAGATGGGAAACTATCAAAACTAAATTCTGACTTTCAAAATTCAATTCTCCTCATATAAACTTAGTGCTGCTAATTGTGTAGCCCTTCATCACTTCAGTTATTTATATGTTTGAAATAGAATACAAGATAATTTTATTATGCTAGTTCTGAACTAAAAAGATCAAAATGCTTCCTTTGCTGTTCCTCAAACAATATTTTATGAGATGTGTCGGCCCTCAGAATAGAGGTACAGTGCCTATGCGGCCCGCAGAGTGTTTCCTGAGAAAGGCAAAATGTAATCTACTGAATTAAATTCCAAATCAAATTAGGGACATTGAAAGATTCTTAAATACACAACATTCATTTCCTTCCAGCTATTTGAGTTGCAACTGAAGATAGAAGTGTGGTCTGTTCCCAGGGCCAAATCTGAGAAAGATCAATACATAGATATATTCATTTTCATGCCCGTCTTTGTTACTTTCATAAAAATAAAACAGAGTTTCCCACATATGAAAAACTGTCAGTGTAGGCTTAAAGAAAACCAAACCCTTCACCAGAAAACAATGAGAGAGCTCCTTGGGACCCTGCTAGAGAGAGATGCTGTTACAGGGATGGAGACAGAGGGTGGCGAAGCATAGGGAGAAGTGAAAAGAATTTTTGTTTTATTGCAAACTGACCTCATGACGCTAGAAAATAATACACATCTCTTCATGATAAAGAGTCATCACAGTGATTTGAGAATGTGCAATATAAATTTCATGCTTTTTGTTTTTCCTTAGTGCAAGAGACAGAAACTAGGAAGCTTGGGTCATAAGGATCGAGGCAGCACTGCTATGTCTGGAATTTTCTTATAAATATCCTAGTCTTTGAGGTTCACAGGCCTGGCTTGAACAGCGGGGACAATCTCGTTTGCTCTTTTATGGCTGAGGAGGGATTTTCAAGAGTGAAAACAATTTTCTGTAATATTCTGTATTAATGAACAGACCTGAAATGTGCTTACTACACCTTTGCATGCTCCTGTGAAGACCAACAATTTGGAAGTAATTTTAGAAAAACAAAATTATAAACAAGCGCCAATGGTAAGACATGCTTGGGTACACAAACAATCTACATTGCAACGAATTTTTACTGCTTGTTTGCAGCTTTATGCATTTTTAAGATTTTTTTTTAAAACACTATAAATGACTGTTTCTCCCCTTGTGAAAATCTTCACTTCAAAGGAATGACTTGTGGTGCTCTGTAGAATGACTACAAATCACAGAAAACAAAGCACATTTCACCTCTTTTGTGTGTGTGGCTAAACAATAAAGAACGTTTTATTAGAATCTATTTTCATTTAACTAAAATAAGTGTTTCCTTTATCAATGATTGAACAGTTTCACTTTGCATAGATTAGAAGAAATATTTATTTCATTAAAGTGTAAAATGTTTATATAAGCTCATTAAAGTTAATTTTTCAGTCCATTTATAAAGTACATTGCAAATTGTATCAGGCATCAAGATACCAAAAAAATAGATACCCAAGGAAATTTAAAATCCAGGGGCAATAAGAAGGGAATTCAAAGCAAATACACAGTACTATTAAAATAAATATCATATACACACACGGAAAATAAATAAATGCCTAGAGAAGATAGTATATACAACTGGTTTGATGGATTGGAGAATAAATGGGGTTAAATGGAGAAAATTATGTAAAGCAGTTAACTTGTGAATCCAGGAAAGGTGGCTTCTGGGAGAACAAGCAGGGCGCTTCCTGGGTGGGTGGGAAGTGCAAAGGCACAGGAAGGCACCCTGGGAACGAATTTTAGAAGGGAGGCAGGCATTCATGAGGAGGGGCTGGTAGCTTTCTTCTATGAACAAAACTTCAATTTTTGAGTTTAGGAGAAATATTCTAGAAGTTTTTTTTATAGGTACATATAGAGCAAAAACAAAGAAATACCTAAGTAGTAGGCAGAAATGAGAATTAACGTTATTAAACAATTCACCTGTATTTGTCTAGGAAAGGGCATTGGCTTGCACAAAGCCTGGCTCTTGGAAGCACAAATTGTGCCAGGTCAACCTTGTCTCCTCTTCCAGTACAGTGACAGGGCCACATCGACTAATAGGAAGCAAGAGCAAAATCAAAAAATAATGAGAGGAAGAGAACAAAGATGATAAGGGACCGAGGAAGACAGGGGCATGGGCAGACAGAGCTGTGCTCCTTTTAGGAGGCCAAATTTTTCTATGAAATTTCTACTGAAAAGTCATTTAAAATTGCATGAGGTAGACAACAAAGCAATAGTGGACTCCTGACAAATGTGCATTTACTAGGTCATAGAAGTATACATTTCCTAACATAGGAAATCCCTGATTTCTTTGAAATGTCTAGAAATAAAGAGTTCCATAAGTTATAGTGTACACTTAATCCCTTGAGCCTTGTGCTTACTCCTCTCCCAAACATCTTTGAATTTGTGAGTGAAGCTATGGTTAATTTCACCATAGTGAAGATGGGACAAATAGCAACCTAACATTAAAAGATACAAAAAAAGAAACACAATAAGTAGAGAGAAACATTAATATTCTAAGCCATAATTAGGTACATCACAAAGATCACTTATATTTGGGATCACTTAATTTCAATCGGGCAACATTTCATTAATTTTTCAAATCAATTTAACCTTTTCTCAGTTTTTGGATCTCCAATATTATGGAAACAGAAAAGGCTTTGAACTCAGACAGACATGGGTTCAAATCTCGGCGGTGCCAGATAACCAGTGCATGAATTGGGACAGGAAAGGTAAACCCTTCTGTTTATCTGGGAAAGTGATACGTTCTCTGCCATTTACAATGAGGATTAAATAAGTCAATGTGTGTAAAATGCTTTGTCTCTTTATTTCTCAGTAAATATTGGCTCCCATCTCCCCCTTTCTCAGTCCTAACCTCTACTTCCTTCTTCCTCCCTAACTGCCCATACACCTTGGAGAGAAAGCTACAAGAAAAGGCTATCTTGAGAAGCAGGAAAATTCACACAGCCTTACTTCCTTTTACGTTAAAATCTTGCTAAAGGTCCCTTGACTCGAATGGAACCATTCACACTTGTTTGGCATGCTTTTACTGTTTCTTAGTTTTCCTTATGTCAAATGTCAAGAAGCTGAGTGAAAGAGTCCCCTTGTCAAGTGACATTCTAAAAAATTATTTTTTTCTCTCTCTCTCTCTCTCTATATATATATATAGATGAAGCACAGCACAAACATAAGTATGACCACCCTCCAAATGCTTTAAAACAGATATCATGCCAGGTCAGGTTTACAACAGTAACCCTGGACTGGAAAACTCAGACATTTTATTCTTACAGATTTGTCTAGTTTTCTTCAGTAAATGAAAATCAATTTCCTAGCATGCTCTATAATGTCTCGATAACAATTTAGCACCTTTGCATAAAGAAAGAGTCAGAGATTATAAAATCACTTAGAATGTATTATTTGTAGACTGAGCAGACAGAAGTCTTTGAGGATTAATTTCACGCTGAGGGTTAAATTTCACTTACCCGATAGCCTAACCATTGCCTGGGGCTGCACAGATAATGAACCTGCCAAGGGATTAGCAAGGAAACACTTGTGTTATTATAAAGTGGGTGCACTTGCCTTTCCAACCAAGTTCATCATACATGACATTAACAAATTGCTCCCTCTCTCTGCCCACATTTCAATATAATGTGAGCCAGCAAATGACCCCAAACCAATAGGACACGAGATAAGATCTTCTCAGTGTGTGTAGGAATGGCTATTAAACTGGGCTGAGAGAGCTCAACTGCCTACAGGGCAACACAAAGCATTTTATCTCCACAGGGCCCCTGCCTCTCTACAGAGATCTTTTTTTGTTTTGGTCATAAAGCCTCTAAATGGACCCAAGGCCAAGAGGTAGGAAAGTCATAACATGAACATTTAGCCCATAGAAAAGGCACTCTAAAAACCACAAATAACACTTTTTGTATGCAAACTATCTCTACATAATGACAGCATTTGTAAAAATGTAACATCTTCATTTCTGATAGTTCAGATAAATTTTTTTTCCTCAACAAACCTTCTCTTAAGTAACAGGTTAAGTTCATAGATGTCAAATCTCTTACCTTTTCCCCAGTCTAAAATCTCAGAAGACCAGTTCCTCCTGGTTGGACATGGATTTGCCTTTGAGGGGGGGTCCTCTGTTTCTTGGTCTGCCTTCAGCTTTGGTTTATAGGTTATTGTCTTAGTTCTGTGACATGATTATAAGCTCCCTGAGGGCAGGAAGCTCATTTTAACTTTTTTTTGGATCTCTCCAGAGTCTTACCTGGGAGCTGTTTAGAGTCTCTTCATGCAAACTTCATATATCTTCACACAGTGGAGAATGAGCTACCATTCTACAAACAGGATTTCAATAGTCTCTATCTAATTGTAGTTAGTTGATAGAGCAAAACAACCTAATGGCTTTGCAAAATACATGACGCCTATAATCTAGGAAGCTATAATTTAGGAGTGTTTGGTACGAGTTGGAAATGTTCTTGTTAAGAAACTGTTCTGTTCAGCAGTGGGTCAGCTGCTGCCAGACTGAGAGCTGCTATTTCTGCGATGTGCTAATGGGCAATAGATGGGGGAAATGTGGACAATACAGAACATCACTAGCATGTGCTACATCCAGGTTGGTTCAAACCACAGCCCTTATAGGAAAGCACAAGCCTTCTGTTTAAAACACTGCATGTGAAGAGTAGAGAACACTTCTATAAATTCATATTCTAACTTGTCAGTGGAAAGGCTGCAGAGCTGCATCTACAATAATGTTGTTGTTATTGTGTATGCTCCCAGACTCAGAGACATGTCCCAGGCAATGTTAATTGTCTCTTTGACTGGATGGAGATACACCTAGAGAGGTGACAATATCATGAAGACATTGTATGCACCCATGGAGTAACCCGCTGATGTTCACACCTACATGTTCTGTTAGTAGGTGGGGCCTAGGTGGAGCTGGGTCACTGGGGCCATCTCTCAGGGCACATGCATTTCACTGGCACTCTTGCACTGTGCTCTGCTTCTGGGTTACCATGAACTGAGAGCTTGGCTCCACCATCCCCTTCCACCATGTTTCCACACTGGAGCTAGAGCTCTAGAAATGTGACCCAAGCTAAACTACTTCCCCTTTATGTTGCAAATGTGGGGCATTTTTGTTCCAGCAACAAAGAAGTGATTCACACAGCTCTGCAGCTCTCAAACACAGCATGTGGAAAGATACAGTGGTATCATGTGGTAGATGTGGATGCGGAATTCTGGGGGCTGTAGCACTGGAGTGTTCCATGAGCCCAACTTGGAAAAGGCAGTTTCAGTGCAATGGCAGAGGTCAGAATGAAGTTGTATGCGTGAGCAAACAAGCAGGTGGCCGAGGAAATGGATGTAAGAGTAAAGGTAGTATTCTTCCTCAAAAAGCTTGGTAGTTAACAAGAAAGATAGGACAGTCTATTAAGGAAATTAATACAACCGGTTTTTGTTTTAAAGAATGTAGAGGCAAGCATATTTGTAGTTAGAGAGGAAATTAAATCAAAGGGGAAACTGAAGCAGTAAAAGAAGCGAAAGTAGGATTAAGAGAGAGTAATAATACTAGTAAAGCAAACATATATTTCCTCTGTAGGGAAACAAAGACAAAAAAGGAACACGGGGTGTGGGCCAGAGAAAAGGAAGTAGGTAGGAAATTACATCAGGTGTTCTTGATTTCTTTTAGAGAGGAAAGCAGGTTCACCTGCAGAGATGGAAGGTGTGGCACTGCAGGCCTCTGTAGAGGGAGGCTCCCTGAAAGTGCTGCTCTGGGGAGTAAAATACATCCTTCAAAGGAAGTTAGTGAGAGGTTTTGCCAAATTGCAGTGGGGCCAGAGAACAAGGAGCAGGGTTATGTGTGACTGAAATGGCTGACTGGGTTGTCCAGACTGGGAGTCACACAAGGAGCCCAAAACTGACAGTAAGTTGAAGGGTGAGCGTTCTAAAAGGAAGAGGCACCTGCAGGAAGAAGGAGCAGTGGAAAACCAAGAAGGAAAGAATTTTCAGCTCTAACATTAGGGGGTGAATTTACAGTTACCACCTTACTGTGGATAGTAAGAGAAAACACGGGCTGGTACAGGTCTCTTGAAGCTACAAAGGATGAAAGTTTGATCATGCTGAGGGGTTACAGTTGTAGATCCAAGTTCAGTGAGTAACATGGGGCTTGGGAGCGGGGCTGAGGGCTGGGGTAAGCAGGCCTGGCCTTTCCTGGGATGGGAGAGTGGGTGTGGACACCCTGACTTTGCAGCTTTTTGGTTCCCTTCACTTGTATCTGCACACTACACTCCCATATAATGATGCCCCTACACTGGAAGATGTTCCTCTTTCATGTTCTCAAACTGGGACTTTTCTATGTCCTGTTCCTCCAGTTTCTCTGGCAAACAAGCCCTCAGTCCTGTGATCCACTGTTCACTACTAGCTTCCCACCCTGTTCCAGGGAGTGGGGCTTATAGATGGGCTCCGGGGCTACATAATAGGGCAAGACAAGGAGCCAAGTCACCAGCCCAGAGTTAATGGAGCAGAGTCAAGATATAGGCTTGCTATAAGCTTTCCTGAAGCAGGCTAATATCAATAAATGATCTTACAGTCATGGTCCTTGAATCTGGTACCAGAAACACCCAGGTCAGTCTTAAAATGAATTAAGTTAGAATCAGGAAAAACATGTAAGAACACTGGATGACACATGGTTGGCAAAGTGCTCACAGCTGTTAGTCCTCCTGTCTTGCTTCTCCCCTGGGTCAGCTTATGGGCTTGCTGATGCGGAGCTCAGGGGAGCCCAGGTATCTGGAAAGAGTGGCCATGCCATTGAAGACTGAAATAAGTATATATTCTGAAAGAGCTGTAGCGCTGCAGTATAACACAATATCACATTCGCAAACACCAGTACTGGCAGCTGCACAACACTGTTTGGGTCCTTGCATAGCCACGGGGCGTATCCCACTCCTCCTCTTCCTGTTCCTTCTCCTCTGCTCCTCCTTCTGCTCTTCCTCCTCCTGCTCCTCCTCCTCCTCCTCCTCCTCCTCCTCCTCCTCCTCCTCCTCCTCCTCCTCCTCCTCCTCCTCTTTTTTTTTTTTGGTACCAGGGATCAAACTCAGGACCCTGCACATTCCAGGCAGGTGCTTATGCCAATGAGCTGTCTCCCCTCCTGCTCCTTCTTTGGGTTACTGCCTCATTTATAGTAAGATTGTGTACCTTATGCTAAATATTGGATTGTATATGGACTTAAGGAACATGACCACATGGTCCCTTCCTATGAAGCTGCAGCTTACTTGCGGCAATGTAGGTAGGACCTACAGAGCAGGACATGATAATTAAGCTTGGCCAGAAAGGTGTCTGGTTGATAGAATATCAATTCTAGAGATAAGAAAATGTAAGTTTCTGGGAGGCTGGAAGACAAGAAAGACCACCATCTGGAAGTCTAGGCTGCTTTATGAAGGAAATACTATTTAGTAGATTTGCCAACATTTTTATTCATGGTAATGTGAAAGCACGATGCTTATCCTTAGACTACTGAGTGGGAAATCTTATTCGCTTCTTAGTGGTTGCCATGAGAAACACGGTTTTCCCTGTTAATGAAGATTTTAATTGGCTAAGCACATTAACCAGTTCATCTACTGGCCTCTTAATGGAAATTTCAAGTTGACACAAGGTTAGTATCATTACCATGTTCAACATTCCACTTGACGTAGAGTAAGCATTCTACAATCTGCCAAGAAGCATTCAACCGAATGAAGTCCTTTAATCTACGTAATTATTCTAAATACTATATTTACTATATTTTATTAGATGTTTCTTTGAAAGGAGTCTCTAGAAGTTTATCCAAGATCACTTATAATTATTTACCATTTTCCATATGAAGGTTATTAAACCTTAATTAAAATGCATTTATAGTCAACCAGGAGAGGCTCTCATTCTGATTACCCTGACAAATTATTTTACAAATCCTCATAGTATTAACACAGCTCACCTCTCAAGCCATATTTCAGAAACATTTGAATTTGTCTACACAAGGGAGAAATTAATGAACAGCCATTCAACATCTACTATAAGGCAGATATTGTTCCCAAGGAACACAGAACAGGTACCAGAAAGAACCTTTTGGTGGACTTTGCTTTGGCCAGCAAACCATCTCTATAACTTAAATACCAGCCAAAGGGAACTAAATTAACTCTCCTATAGTTCAGTTTGGTGAAAGGACACCTTGTAAGAGTACATGACATCTTTTTTGCTCTGAAATGTTAATCTGACCTAGCTGAAATCAATTTTGCCATCATTAACTCCAGCCAAGTGGTGACAAAGCCAACAAGAAGAAAAGGTAGCAATGTAAAGGAGTGTGCCGTAGAGACTAAGAAGGATCTAAGTCAGTTTTGGAGACAGTCAAAGAAAGAAGAAGGGGGAGCAAAGATAATTGTACAACTAATTTCTATCGGTTCACTGAAAGGGACAGTTAATGCTTGTTTGATCTATCTTTCAGATTGCTATATCTGGCAATCTGAAAACTGCTTCAGAGATAACAATATTCAACATAGCAACCACTGTTAATTGCCTAGCCTCCTGTTTTGAAATTCTGCATCATTTTGATTGTTTTTAATACTCTTTTTACAAATAAAAAAATAAAGACATAAAAAATAAAAACATAAAAAACCTCCTGGTTCTCAGGAGGACCAGAGATGACAGAAGGCCCCAGCTTTTCCCAGCAGCAGCAAGAAGGCAGCTTTCCACAAAGAAGTGAGGGCTGTAGGGCTGGCCAGACAACTCAAGGGACTAAAGCACCTGCTTAGGTGAATGCAGAGGCCGGAGTTCGATCCCCAGTGTGCCATGTCGTAGTGAGCCAGCGACTGAGATTGGGTGTGGTGGTGCACGCCAGTAATCCCAGTACTTGGGAGGCTGAGAATAGGAGGATCTCCATGAGTCCAGTCTGTGATATGAGATCCTGTAGACCTTGTACTAAATACACTGAAGAAAAAAAAAAGTGAGGGCTTATAAAATTAGGTCCACAAGCACATTCTCTGATAGGCTTCATAGTCTCATTTCTGAATAGAACTGAACTCACAAGAAGAAAAGCAATAATTTTGTTTTAAAGAAAGAGTACAGTATGATCAATTTTTTTTAACTGAAGATGTCACCAGGGAAAACCCAGAAAAGTCAAGCCTTCAATGTGATAAAAGCAACTTTTTCAATGAATGACAAATGAAAAGTTTGTCTCAACCACAATTTTATTTGTCTTTATCCTCTGAAGTGAAGTTGTATCTGAAGAAATATAACTATTATGTTATCCCTACTTGGAGTTATCTTTTATCTTCCTGAAGTCTCAGTATTCTTAGCATCATGTAGAAAAACAAAATCAATTTTCTAATGGGTAACTTGAGAAAATTCCTTACTAGCCACAGTGATAACAGCAAAAGAATTAGTTTATGTTGGAAAGGTTTTACTTGTCTAAGCTTTCTTAAAAATGCATTGTTCTTCAAATGACTTGATAACATCAATTTCCTTAGATTAGGCTTTGAACCACCCAATGCTGCTGTCTGAAAGTCCTCCCATGTAATGTTACAAAATAGAATTATGAAGCACACAAGTTTCTCAGTGTGTTTCTAACTTTCAGGAAGCTGAGCTTTGTGCTTGTAAATGAATACTTTTTCAGAATAGACCTGATGCGGAACGAGGTAGAAAGAAAGGACAAGAACTAAGAAAGCTAGTGGATGGTGGAAAAAGAAAAGCAGCTTGGATGTCCACATGCTGGTTGTGCCACTGAGCAGTGGAATGAGGAGCACCAGGCCACTCGGAGTCTAAAATTAAGAGTACTGGAGAATACATTAAAAGCGTGGAATGGCAATATGTTTGACATAAAGCAGGCGCTAAATAAATGTTAATTATTTTCCTTTCAGGAACTTTTGAGTAAATGAAATTTCCTTTTCTCCTTTCATGAAGAATCAACACAATTAGCTTTGAGTTTCTTGAAATATAATCAAAGTATCAACATGACCTTAGTTGCTCTATTATATGCAGCACAGAAGTACTTAACAAATATCAGTGTCTCTCTCATGAAGTCATTAGTCTTCTTTTAAAAAGACATGCTGGGTATGTTCTGACTGGAAAATACCCACTGCTAAACACAGAGACATGATTTAGGTCTCAAGAAACAATAGAAATAGATAAGTCTAGGGCTTTTGCTTCTATAAAAAGTACTTAGAGCTTTTGTTATATTGGTATTATCTACCCTTGAACATTATTCCTCAAACATGGGAAGTCCTTCAGAATTCACCACTGCCACTTGGAGCAAGGGCTCTGCCACGCCCCTAGGCTGGAAACCTCATGTTGCACCCCCACCCTTGTTTCCTTCCATTCCCCCATCATCATTTTCCATTCTTTTGAATATCCTTCAGATTTGCCATTTCTTCTCCATTTTCACTGCTTTCTGAACACAAAGTCTATACTAATTCACAACTGGACTTATTTATTAACTCCACCCTCTTTATTTATACCTATTGACTAGTAAGGACTTACTTGGAATATTCTTTTCCCCGCTAATACCCAACCCAATAACCCAGGATGATTCACTATTGCCTAGTCCAGTGATGAGGAAGCTTTTAGAGCTTTCAGCGATGCTAACAGCCGCCGCAGCACATGCGGTGTAGGTTCACCACCACTGACCTAGTCCATCAGGGTCAAGCCCATGTCCTGAGTTCAGTCCTTCCACAGTTCCTCCCCATTCCACTTAGTGTTTTAGCTTCTACTTTTCTGTAAACCAGACACTATCCAGGTGAGTTGCCCAAGGACTTAATTCAGATGACCCTGACCATTTCTTTCTCTCAGTTGTACTTTTACTTTTTCTTCCCCTGGAAAATTACCAAAATTCTTACCAAAATCAGCAAAGTCAGAAACATTTTCTGTGGATATTTTGCTCTCTCTTTTTTCTGCATTCCAGTTAAGTTAGTGCCAGCCTCTCTTCTGAATTTTCCATAAGTATTATTATGCCTCCTTAAGTAAACTGCATCCTCCAAGGGAATGCAATAGTTTGGGAGACATTTTTATTTACTTATTTATTTATTTTTAGCTATCTAGTACAGGGTCTACAGGGTCTCACTACATAGTGATTCTCCTATTTTCAACCTCCCCGAGTGCTGGGATTACAGACATGCCCCACCACGCCCAGTCTCAATCACCCTCTCAGCAGGGCAGGCAGGGGATTTAACCCGATGCCTGTGCCTGCCTAAACAGGTGCTTTAGTCTGTTGAGCTACCTGGCCAGCCCTGGGAGACATTTTTAAATTCATTTTTCCTCACCTCAAAATTTGTGTTCAATAATAATTTGACTTAGGGATACGTTAACAGATACTAGTTTAACAGATTATCAGTTGCTTTTCTAATATTCTTTCTCCTTTTCTTTCTAATAAATCACCTGTTTTTATCTGAGGGCAACAAATACTCAAGAGAAAGACTACATTTTGAACCATGCTTTGCAGCTTGGTGAGTTTGTGGCAGAAAGCATTAGGCAAGTCTCCCAAGAGATGACTTTAAAGGTGGCTGACTCAGCTGGGAGGCAAATTCAATACTGCTTTCTAGCCTATCGTCTATTTCCTGCTTGGAAACTAGCTGTGTAGGTAGAGTTCTGGCAGCCATTTCGCATTGTGAAGGGACAACACAAAAGACTGGAGGCTGCTGCGATAGAAAAACCATACAACTGAAGGAATTTTGGTCTCAATTTTTCTTGGAGTCCTACTTTATGTTGGAAGGGAGGTCTCTATTAGTTGCTGCTAAACAATTCCTAATTTACATTTTGTACCAATGATAAAGGAGGCTTTAGTAAAGATAACATAGAGAAGGGAATTGTAGCCCTTAGTACAGGCAGGAAAAGACTAAAGTACGAAAAAGCTGAAAACTGGGTCTAAAGACATCTTAAATCAAGGGGAGCACCCACATGGTCTCTCCATTTTGATACTTAAGAGGTAGAAGACAGGGCTGGCGTAGGCAGGAAGGTGTGGGGACAAGCGACAGATGCATCAGGATCCATTACTCTCAGTTTCACTGGGGGGTGGGGGTGAGGTGACTCCTGGATATTGAGCAAGAAGAAACTGTCAGGTGACATCTTTGGCATCATGTGGGCTGGAGTCTGGCACTACTGAATGAAAATTTGCCAGTGGAAATTCAGTCAATTAGGATATCGTATGGTGGAAACTCCACAGCTGGCCTAAGGAAGACAAGGCCTATGCTCAGGATTTTGCTGGTGACATCAGGAACTGCAGCAGCTATCATCCACTGAGCAAGTGAGGAACTATTCACCTCATTTACCTTAGTTTCATTTAGTTATTAAAACATCCTACAAGATAAGTATTATAAGCTTCATCTGTACAACTCAGCTAGAGTCAGCAATTTTCAATATTTTGCAACACATATTTTCTCTCCTTTATCTCTCTGTGTCTCTCTCTCTCTCTCTCTCTCTCTCTCTCTCTCTCTCTCTCTCTGTATGTGTGTGTGTGTGTTGTCAAGAGACACAGGCATACAAGTAATATCTTGCTAAAGCCCATGGTACTAAGTTGAAGATATCATGGAAATTTTTGCTTAACTGCTTCAGCACTAGAGCATATATTCTTTTTTCATTTTTGATATTTTATGCATTTAGTATAGGGTTTACAGGGTTTCAGTACACAGGTCAGACTCATAGTGATCCTTCTGTTTTCAGCCTCTCAAGCGCTGGGATTACAGGCTCCCACCACTATGCCCAGTTGTGCTCTGGGGGCGGGGCTGGCAGAGTACGCTGGGGACTCAGCCGTTGTGTCACCATGATGATTCCCAAAGCATCCTTCGTACTTCGTTTTCACCCCATACCACATACTGGCACTTACCTATTAGTGGAGTGGTGGCAAACCTATGGCATGTGTGCACAGCTGGATGTTTTTATCATCGAAAGCTCCAAAAATTTCTCCATCATTGTCTGAGTCTATGAGAGATACTTAACATCTACTTGTCTTTTGAGACACTGACACTGTGAAGAACACAGATCAGTTATTTGTGAGATGATAACCCAGAATCTTTATTTGACTAGTTGGTTCCTTGATTCTTTGACTCAAGATAAACATTTTTCACAAAGTAAAAATGTTCCATAGATGACGCTGTGTGCTTTTCAGTGCGCCGTATTAGCAGACACATGAAGTCAGCCTGCCCTAGATTAGGTGAGCAATCATGTATATTGTAATGCTCTCCAGTACTAAAGAAGTCAGCATGCTATTTCAGCATTGCTCAGGTTAACTGCAATTGACCCAGCATTCATTTTTTGGACACACTTTCCAAATATTTCCTACCTATTTTACAGCTCTCCTGGAATTAAAGTAATAAAAAGTAAAGTTGTTTGACACTTTGCTCTTGCTCCTGGTACCATTCTGTCAGACTCACTGCATTCCAAGTGTCCTTTCTAGGAGCTGGGTACTGTGGAGAGCTGCGAAGGACCGCACCTACAAGATGGCGCTGGTTTCCGCCTTCCACCCCCCCCCCCCCCCCGTGGGTGAGCGCTCTCTGTGCACAACAACTCCTTATATGGCCAGGGCTGCAGTCATGATTCGCTTCCGCATATGCTGGACCCATGGGCGATCCCCAC
>NW_004524662.1:2442489-2488723 GCF_000260255.1 Octodon degus | reverse complement strand
TCTGTGCACAACAACTCCTTATATGGCCAGGGCTGCAGCCATGATTTGCTTCCGCATATGCTGGACCCATGGGCGATCCCCACGTGGCACACTGGGATTGGGCTCGGGAGTATATATTAGCCAAGGGCTGGGGGATTGGGGAGGAAGCAGCTTGCTGTAAGGGGCCTGAATAAACCGCTGAAGGAAGAGCTGTGTGTTGCGTCTTTCCTGCTGGTCGGGAAGCGCGTGACAGGGTACAAGTGGGTCATGGCAATGCCAGCAGCATACAAAGGGAGAACTGTGCAAACTAGACTGCATAAAGCTGTGTTATACAGAGAAAGTGGGAAAAGAGACAATAATATACCTAAAATAGGGTCCCAGGGCTCCCATTCATTTACATTTTATTTGACTTAATGAAGCAGAAATCCAATTGTTGACTTGATTAGTAAGATGGAAGCCAGAGAGAAGAGGAGAGCAAAGAAGGGAGGAGAGGACAGGAGAGAAGAGGAGAGGGGAGGGGAGAGGGGAGGGGAAGAGAGGAGAGGGACCATAGTGCTCTCTTGCCCTCCCACCCTTTGTCACCTCCAAGTGAGGTGAGAACAGGCTGTGAACCATGAAAATAGAAGGCTTCCAGGTTAATGAAAAGCTTCAGCACCATTGGAGAATCTGGTCAGAGGGTCAAGCCCTCTCCTGGTCCAGAGAAATTTCATGCAGCTCAGTAATAAAGGTTAATGAATGCTGGTCATTTAGAATCATGAGCCTGAGAGACTGGCAGAAAGCTAATAGTTTCATTACCAAATCTCTTTTGTGGAAGGGACACAGCAAGCAAGCTTCATGGGAAGCCAGAGTTACCCGTGAAATGTTATATTCCATGTGTCCAAATCCAAGGGGAAGATCTTGAAAAGGGCAGTCAACATTTCTCAGAAGCTGATGTTTTTATTAGGTGATAGCATGCTTTGTGCTGTATTTCATTAATTATCTGCAAAAGGAACTTTCTTTCAACACCATGTCAGAGTTGACCTATTGGAATCATGTAACACAGCATACAGCCAGGCTGCAAATAGATTCTCTGTCTTTCTAGGGGCAAACACACGCAAGGCAGGATGACAGTTTCACGAAAACCGACCTTGGAAAAATTCACAGGGCCCACAGAATCAAGCAGGGTGTATTTATATTAATTTGAAAAGGACTATTCCAATTGCTTAGAATAGCAGCATAGGGATGGATGGATTTCTGGAAAAGAATATCGCTTTTGGACTATATGGAAAAATCAAATAGAAAATGGTCAGTAACAAATGTTATTTCCATGCAGATGGATACACACCTCACACCCTTGACATTCATTGTAAAATATAGTAGAAATTACATTCTAGTAACCTTATCCATGGAATTAGATATGCCATAAGTCAATCCATACTCGAAAATTCTTGCTTACTCACAGCAGAAATCTGCAATGTGCCAAGCCATGTATGAGCCAGTGGGATTTTCAGGAATGCAGAAAACTTTCTCACATTGAAAAAAGCCCCAAACTGGACTATTTCAAATGAAATCTATATAGAAGAATATGACCCAACTGATAGTGAAGTGAACCTATGTGCCTCAATTTCTTAACAAACAGGACTGGCTATTGGCTGCCACTTAATCTTGTAAAACAATTGTCTGGGATTTTGGACGTTCTCTTGACAAGCAAGTCTGGGAATTCAATGTAAATATGAATTTGAAGATTTATGGGGTGGGACATTATGATCACACACCAGCGCTTCTCCAGTTTTCCAGAGATCATAATTCCTGCCTCTGTTTATTATTCAGTTTATGGTTGGAGTATAACAGATGATTCATTTTTAATGCGATAAATGTTTGGGGGTTTGTTTGAGGGAAATAAAAGTTTATAGTTCAGCCCTGGACATGGATAGTAAACTGGAGTGTAAGGCAATATATTTCTAAAACATGGTGATTAGGATATTTATTTGCTCCTTTATACCCAAGGCTCTAGTGAAGAGTGACTGATAATGTTTACATTTAAACCCCGAAACCACATTATTTTGCATTATGACTTAGTGAACTTTCTAAAAGGAATTTTAATTTTCTCAATTTGAATTGCTACTTTCTAGTTGTAAAAGGACTTTAGAATTCCTTATAAGTAGACAGCTCTGCTAACACCATATAAAGCATCAAAGAGCAAGATGTGATCAAAATAAAGTATCTCTGACTCATAAGGATTTATAGTCTGAGAAAAAAATCACACTTAAAACCACAGAATAGTCTCCATTAGTCAGATTATGTCTAAAGTAAGCTAGATCTTAGTTTAATTCATTCATCTATTCATCCACAAAAATTTTGTTGAACATATACTATATGTCATTCACAGGTCTGCTACTGGTGATGAACATGTTTAGTGAAGAGATGAACAATGAAAAAATAGACAAATATGGTAAGTACACAGAGCTCAACACCTTTTCAAAATTCTTAAATCCAAATGCTCTATCCCCAAACCATGACATTCCTTTAAATTTGTGGCAAACTCATTGGGTAGAAAAACCTTACTGGAAATACTATTCAATGCAAGCATTTCCTTATCTGGAAGCAGAATTACTCTGTTTGGTTATGGGATGCTGCCCCACACCCTAGTGGGGTGTTTTGTACACATGGTAAGTGCACCACATTACTTTTGTAAAATAAAAAGATGTGTGAGTCCTGGAACACATCTATCTCCAAGAGCTTGCTTAAGGAACTTAAAGGCTTGGTTAAGGCATTTACTACTTGTTAATACCATAACATCAGATCATAAATAAATAGATACACATATGAATAATTAGATGTTTAGAATGAATTTCCAGGTCAATATGATAATTCTATTGAAATACTCAGTTATTAGTAGATTTACAGACTTTTCAATATCTGCAACCTAAAACCAGGTTATTTGACAATGCTGGCCCTAATGGTCATTAGTTCTTTTATCAGTGCCAAGAAAGCAAAAGCAAATAAATCATAGTCCCAAACTTTCTAAAATACAGTCTTGGCATAGTCATTTTAAGTCTACCTGGGAGAATTGGGCAGAGTAGGTGATTTGACTGACTTTGTCAAATGCAAAAGTTATATTTCTTGTTAGATAGGTCTTGCTTTATCTTGGTCTTAACCATCCAGAAGAAAAGTAGAAAAACAAGGTATAAAAAGTAAAGCCATATTAATATGCTGAGCTGTAAAAGGCTCAAGTCAACAACTGACATTGTCAATCCTATGGATAACCCACTACTATTATGGACTGCTGGACTATATTGGATTATTTTCCTGAATTCATGCACCTAAAATATTTAAATGGTAATGGAATACCCATCTCTGACAAAACTAAACAAAAAAGGGATATAAATGAAGGACCATTTTGTACCTGTATATAGAAAATAGGATAGATATACAGCTACTTTCTCTTAGTTCAATGAGAAGAAAGATTTGTACTAATAGTGTTTGGACAGGATATCATGTCTGCATTTTTTACTATGAATAACTACTACAAAGACAACAATATGCAATGTATTAATTATTATAACTGTCCTACTAACCTGTTTTGAAACTGTCTCAATGCTATTTGTTTCTCAATAAAATTAATTAAAAAAAAAAGAAAGATGAGAAGGTGTTTGCCAGGGCAGAGGAGGCAAGAGAACACTCTTCTGTTTATTTCTCTTGTTTCAGGAGGGTGCCACTACAAACACTGCGAAAGTCAGGTATGCATATGGGTCAACAATGAAAAGCAGGTCCCAGAGAAGGGGGGATAAAGCCAGAGCAGCCAGGTGAGAAGTCAGATTTGAGACACAAAAAATTGTCTGGTGACAGGGTTTTGCTTACTCCATGCCTGAAAGCATACAATAAACCATCTAAGTCCTTTTGCAAGGTGCACACAGACTTTCTTAGGGCTCAGCCATCCACTGTCTACCTCACAGCCATCTCCACTAGCACAACTTCTGTGTGTGCAGTGGAGAGAGGATTCCAGGTGTCTGATACTGAAGACTAGCTGGAAAACAATACTGTAAATTGCAATCATTACAAGACGCTCTTAGGTATTACCCATCAATCTCCAGATGTTATTTTTGTTATCATCTTAACACAAAAGGTCAATGATATTCTGTTTTATACAACTATCGACACTATTCATAAGGCACAATAAGATCAATTTTCTTTTTCTTGTACTTAGGGACTTTCCAATGGGACAGGCGAAAGAATTATACATTAAGAATAGTCTCCATACTGTCAGGGTCCAGATTCGTTTCCAATGTCATAAATCATCATAATTAACAACCTTTCAACTGAATGGATCCCAAAGCCCTTTCCAAATTATGCAACTTTGGAGGTGAATTGCCTCAGCTGTCCAACAGCTGTCAGCAGCACTCTGCAAGGGGACAGAATAAGAGGGAAGAGGCAGAATCTCCACGGAGCTCCTCACAGCATTTAGGTTTGTGGAATGCAATTCCCCAAAACGGAACTTGGCCTGGAGCTATGTCTCATCTCCTTTTGCTAGAAATGCAGGAAAGTCACTCATATCCCTAAATGGTCAACAGATTTCTCCTTCTTACAAAAGATACCTGTGAATGGAATCAATACCAGCCTTGTGCCTACAAAAATCAAATGTATATTTCAAATTCCATTTTTCATTTTGGTAATGGCTTCCTTAGTAGTTGATCAGGGGATGGGTGGTGGTTTCAAGCTGAACCTCATTTTTTCTCTGTATATTAAGAGATGAATAAACTATGGCACAGAATTGAATCAAGCTGTCTGGGATCCCGCGACATTGTGTGCTAAAATCCACCTGTATTTGGCCTCAGTTTGGATTTTTTTTGGAGGGGTAATTTTGGTATTCAAATAAAATTCTGACTTTTCATCTCTACCTGTTAGTAGAGACCCAGATGATTCATAGTAAACTCTCTACTAAATTCTCTTAATTCTGTACTTTCCAACTATGAAGTGCAAGCTATTTGCGAAATTGTAAAATCAGCATGGAAAACATTCTTGAAGCTCTTAATATAAACAAAGATTAAGGATAAACATAAAGGCAGTATCTTATGAGGAGTAATACAATATTAAAATAGAATTGAGAAATAAAATACGAGAATGTAAGTTTGGTGTGGACTCCTTATGGAATATCCCTAGATAGCTCCTCTCTAATTTCTCCCTGTCTCCATCTGCCCATCTGAATTTCTTCCCCTTTCATTTGATATGGAGAGGACGTTGGGGGAATAATTTTATGAAACACTGTGGTAATAAGTCTATTTCTAACGCATGGCTTTTTTAGACAGGAGGGATGAATTACACATTTGTGAAATGACACACGGATTCAACAAATCTGATACTGAAGAAATAGCAGTGATGAAAGGGGCTTATCCATATTTGCTTCAGAATAAGCAGAAACAATCATCACTAGTCTGAGAAAAGATCCATGCAGCCTAACTGCAGCTGACATCCATGATCTCAACATTATCATTCAAAAGACAAAAATAACTCATTTGTCTTAGATCAATGCAATGAGATAAATATTTCCGAGTCGCTCATTGTGTACAAAACACTCAAGTAATAACTCTAAGTGACAGAAAGTAATGTAAGAAATGGCATTTCTAAAGTTTTGGCTTATGCTGTATTTGGGACAGTCTATTTAGATCTCTGATAGACTCTGAGCACCAGTTATCCAAAGCTTATTTCTTGGCTAAAATTCACACCAGAACTGAAGTGAACTCATTAGGAGGTACACATTGCTCATTTCGTTTTTCAGAATCAGGGATATATGCTTTTTATTAAATTGCTGTATGCTTCCAGCTACTACCTAAGTTACTATTTAATTAATCCATTCATCATCTCAAGTTTCTTGTACTTAGATATACATCAGTGTCTAGGACTCAAGCCAGTGAGGTACCACTCTTGTAGTCACAGAGCTTTGTTCTTGTGTGTACCAGGTGAGCCAACAGGAAGTTGGCAATACCTTGTTTGTGAAGGACTGCAATGAGAGGTGAAAGGGGAAGTGGTAGCAGACAGGAGAAGGCCTTCAGAGGAAGGGGTGAGTGAAGGAAAACATGAAGGAGGAGGAATTAGCCAGGAGAAGCAGAAAGAAGGGAAGCAAAGAGAGGAACATGCTCTAGACAGAGCAACTGCAAGAGTGAAGATAGAGTAAAACCAGGAGAGGGCTATCTGGGGCATGCAGTTGAGGAAGAGAAAGTGATGGATGTGGTCAAATGAAAAGCACCAAAGGGCCTAGACTGCACACACTTTAAGGCAGGCTGAGAAGCTTGAACTTGATCCAGACCTCCTACCTGAGAAAGGATATGGGACACTCATGAATGCTTCCGACCACACCAGGTCATGCTTGCAGAGAGGTAGTGATGCTACCAATGACTGACTGAAATGATGCAGGACTTCATGCCTATCCTAGTACATGACACAATGATGCTGAGACGAATATCACAACCTCTGTTTTATAGATTAGAAAAATCGAGCTCAAGATAGGTAATTGATTAACCCACAATATTAAGAAGTGGTGGTCAGGATTCAAACCAAGGCCTATCCTGCTCTCAAACTAAAATCTTTTCCATACTTAGATTGCCAGCTTCAGAAAATGAAGCAAGAAGGAGAGAAAAAGGTCCCTTGATCTCTTTTCGGTGAAAGGTCTATGAGTATAGAAAGCAACTTAATCAGACCTCAGATTTTGCTGCCATTTCTACCCTCAAAATGATGCTTACCAGGGTTCCTTGTAACCATCCTGTAGAACTGTTAGTCCCTTGCTTGTTACAACATATTACTTTCTCCATATTATCCGTAACTCTCCAGGCATTTAATAGAGCCATAAGCAGGTTTCAAAAGCCAGACTAAAGTCCCTGGATGGATTTTAGCACCATTCAGCCAAAAAGGAGAGCAGGGAGTCAGCATCTATTTAGGAAGCAATATTTTGGTGCTGATTATGCTCCGTGGGACTCCTTCATTCACTACTAGAAATTCAGCCTTAATGCATAATACAGAAAATGTGCACAGGGACCACAGCAGGTGACCAAAGCTCTGTTTTCTGCCTATTATTCGCCTCTTTTCCAAATGCTAGTGGTGATAGCTGTGATAAAGATTATGACAATCTACAGTCCTCTTTAAATAAGTGATACCATTACAATTGTCAAAGAATAGCACATGCACAGGGCATAGAATTGCTTGGTTTCTATTGAAATGAAAATGTTCTTAATTGTTTACAAGCTTTGGATGCTGGAGTCAATAGTTTATTACACTTAGTCCTTACCATGCACAAAATAAACGATGTAAGATAACCTGGGAGCCATATGTGTCACATGATTTGCTGGAGCCCAATCACACCTAATTTCAGTGTGTGAAGAAAAAGAAGCAAGCAATTAAGGGAGAGTTTGGTTAGCTTCTGTTCACCTGGGGACGGAAACTTGCACAGCTGGAGACAATTCCGAGCAAATTGATCAGAATTCCTTGTACCTTAACTAGAACCTGGCTCACAAGTTGATACCCAAGAGTTTCTACAATCAGGCAGCAAGAACTTAAGAAGCCCCCAAAGCAATGCACTTTAGACTATTCAATAGCTCTAACCCTAGGTCAAGCTTTAGTTTTTGGCATGTAGAGAGCAGTTTTTTTCAGCACCATTTGTTAAAGAGGCTATCTTTCTTCAGTGAGTATGTTTGGCTCCTTTGTCAAAGATAAGATGGCTGAGTGTGTTTGTAGGGGCTTCAGCGTCTTCTAATCTATTTCATTGATCCTCAGGTCTATTTTGCTGCCAGTACCATACTGATTTTATCACAGTAGCCTTGTAGTATAATTTCAAGTCAGGAATTGTAATGCTTCCTGCCTTGTCTTTGTTGGCCAGGATTGCCTTTGCTATTCTAGGTCTTTTCTGATTCCAAATAAATTTTAGGAATGATTTCTCTAGCTCTGTGAGGTATGTTGGTGGCAGTTTGATAGGGATTGCATTAAATTGGTGCAGTAATTTTGGGAAGTATGGCCATCTTCACAATGTTGGTTCTCTAACCCATGTCACTGTAGGGAGCAGGAACACCTGCTGGCTTGAGACAAGGCAGACTATATATATATATATATATATATATATATATATAGTTTAATTTTCTGAGTAACAAAATGCCGTATTTATGTGTCAGGAGAATTAAACAGTTGATATGACTGCTTATAAAAATTGATAAATGACGCAAAACCCGAGAATCAAAAAAACTTTTAAGATCATTATTCCTAATGGCATGATATCTGGATATGAAAAATGCATATCTTCTATTTTAAAAAGACTTAGGTTTTAATGTATATTCTTCAAATGAGTAGTTAAGAGTCTTCCCAGAGTTCTTAACCCCCAGAATCCTATAAAGGATTGCTCATATATACACTGATGTTTGCTTGCTCGCTTGCCAACATGATGATCACATCCAAAAAAAAAAAGTCTTTTCCTGAGACAGATCAGCTACTTTAGGGATGTTTCTCTAATTCCTAAATAATGAGCATGCTACTCTGGAAGGATACCACGCATATCCAACATTCGGGAGAGTTCATGAAAACACTGTTACATATTTTTAGAATAATAAAGTAGATGGATCTCCCTCCCCACAACTTTATGATTATTTTTGCAGTTGCAGGCTTTAGGTCAAAGCCAAGAAGCTTGTGGAAACACAAGCACTGCTGATCCAAAGGAGCATCTATGTGTCCTTTCCCCTGCTGCACGGAGCAGGAAAGACCTAACAAGGAAAATGCACAGCCCAAGTGCAAAACCACCTATATACACAGAAAACAAGTCCAATCTGTTCCCATCAGCCGGCAAAATTGAGCCCCATTCATTTTCTCTAGCTTCTAAACTCTTTCCGGATTCTGCATCTTTTCTTAACTATATCCATTATTATTTAGGGGGGAACCCAACAACTAACAATTAGACACACCTGTGTAAAGTGTCCTGCGATCTGTTCACACTTCATGTTGTATCTTAAAGTGACAGCCTAGTAAAATGTCAGTGTAATTCTCATGCACTATGTGGCTACAACAGCTGAAAGCATAATTATAATTGCTAGCATTATGTGATGGAACATATTTAAAATAAATTCACATATTATTGGAAGTACATAATTTTCACAAAATCATAAGCAGTTCAAATGGAAGTATAACATTATATAAACTAATAAATATCTGTTATTTTTTGTTTCTGTTTATAGTATGATCATAGTATTCTTACCATTATGTGTCAGGCACAATACATGAAATTTGGAACAAGGAAATACTTCCTTTAATATTTCCAAGACAAACATACAGCTAACTATGTTCAGGTTGAAATACATATATTAGAAAACCATACAGGAAACACTCCTAAAATTTTACATGGAAACCAAATATACTGAATTTGAATATAATGGATATCATAAACATGAACTAGGATCAAATTGCTTCCATGCACCAAAATAGGAGAATTGTAAATCTGCTAGAATATATGTCTCTAGTGATAAATTATGACATTCTTACTGTGAAAACCATGAGTGTTTGCAAAATACTTGCACTTTAAGATTGACTCATAATCAAAATAAAATAAAATAACAATAAGGAATTTTCATTAAAGCCCAAACAGCAATTGTTCAAGGGAGAGCAAGGACAATTAAATTGTTCTCTTGAAGACTGTAATGATAAGGTATGAATCATGTATTCTAGATAAATGTTTTGGTAAGGCTATAATTCCATTAATGCCTTCCATATATAACACAAAAGGTACACATTCTTGTTGCCGAATGAATGAATGTTGTATATATGCTGGGAAAACCTTTTAGAGCAGATTGAATGCTGTTTAGCAAAAACCTTATACTGCTTCAGTCTACCAGTTTCTTATAGACACTGAGCCCTCTCTGTCCTATGATGTTTCTAAGGCACACTCTGTGCTTCACACTTGAGTAATGATTTCTAGAAATCATATCCAGGACCAGCTCGATTCCCTCCTCACCTCCCAGCACTGCTGCCTCCAGCCCAGTTCCTGTGTATAGCCTGGCTGCTCACTCATACCCACGAAGGACCATTCTCTGCCCACTTGGAGATGTGTTCATTCTACAAAGGAGTTGGTTATAAAGACAAAAGTGCTTCGGCAGGTATAGTTGTTCCAGCTCGGCTCTTCTTTCTCTGGCACTTGTGACAAGTGCCACAGTCTTTTAATGGTCTGACTCCTGACACTTTCATCAGTCAACACAACATTCATTCAGAGGTCCCAGGTGTCCTCGGACATCCTCCAACAGGCACTGCTGCATTATGCATCTAGTGCTGTTGTTCCACTTATATTAGAGAGCACAGCCCACTAGACTGCTATTTTCCTCCCTTTAATACGAAAGTAGGTAGGGTCAAAATCTTTTATACTATAGAAACTAGGAGTATATGGGTAAGTGTTAATCTCAACTCAGGTTTGATAAACAGTAGATTGATGTTACCTGTGTAGACCAGTACTTAAAGCACAAAGTTAGGACATATCGTCCCCTCACTCCCTCGCACTTATTTAACATCAGTTCAATGTCAGACACAGAGCTACATAGTAGGAATATACACATAAATACAAGCTCTCTGATCAACAGAAGAGACTAACATTAAAAGTCTAACATTATCATGTGGAACGGTCATGTTGGATCGTTGTAGACACACGAAGTTTTATCTAGTGTCAGAAAAAAGAATAGCTAATTTCCCCCTTATGAAGTAGAAGAGACTATGGAGAAATAGCTATCCTAGAGCTGGGGATTGAAGGTCAAGAGAATTTTATACTGAGGAGAGGCTGCTAGGTGAGGTGCTTCTAGCAAATAATACTAATGGTGGCTAACTGCATGGGTTTGAATTCTGAATCTTTCCTTTCTCATTGTTCTTTTTTGAATTCTGTTAATTTTCAATTTCCCCATCTACAAAATGCTTCTTCCGTGGGCTTGCTGAAAGGATTAAAGCACAGAACTCAGCAAGGAATGGTCCACAGCACGTGGCAGATGCTCCTGAGGCAGTTGCTAGTGCTCTTTAGTCCTATTATCACTATTGCACACATTTACAGGCTTTCATTGGAAAGAATGAATGGTAGTGTGGTGTGGAGAGCATGCAAGTGCACCACAGCCAGCAAATATGGAGGATTCTGGGGAAAGAAGCTTGGAGACTATGTGAAAGGTCTTTTATGTATATGTCAGTCTAAGGAATCTGGAATTGATTTCATCAACAAAAAGAGCCATGGTTGGCCATATGGTGCAGACAAGTACCCATGATGAGGCCTGCAGAGCAGGAGGGTAATTAGTGGTGTTTATACTATATTCTTCTGGAGAATGAGACAGGGGAGGCATTTTGCTGTCCTTGGATTAGCAAGGGACAGTGGTGGTAGCAGTTTGCCTCAGGTAAGGCAGTAAGTGGGTGCATTGTTTGTACCCTACTTTTCTTAAATAGTGAAGACTGGTTTACATTTTAGTATTGGTATGCCCCATAATTTTGAGCAATGGCAGTAACACCATCTGCTCCTCCCTACTGGATGGTCTATTGCTTTGGGGTGCCATGGCTGGGTAGTTAGACATGTCTGCTCAGAGGAAGACCAACCAGCAACTCAGAGGGTAGGCATGCTGTCAGTACTTCTTGATGCTTAGGCCTGGGGCTGCGAAGCAAAGACTCAAATACAAAATTTGAGTGGGACTAAATAACAGGCGAAGCTGGGTCTGGCTCCTGAGGAGGATGTGGAAAGGGAAGCAGCATCTAGGATATCCTGAGAAACAGAGACCAAGTGATGCTGGGTGGTGGGTAATGGAGAGGAAGATGCAGACACAGAGAGCTCGGGGTGGGGAGAGAAATCTTAAACAATACACAGTAACTACCTTGTCTGCAGCTACCTCACTGTACTGGGCATCACGTGTGAACTCTAACAGGTTTGTTCCAGTGGTACTGAGGACCACCAACATCAGCGCAGCTTGTTGGGAATGGCACTGATCAGCTTCCACTCCAGACTCACTGCATGAGTATCTCTGGGATCACAGGCCTCCCTATCCCTGGAGCAACTTCCTAATCTGATACCACATATTCTTCCTCCCCATTGGTGTTTGTGCCATTTGTAACAAATCACCATTGATGCCTCCTCTACGTGCATTTAATTGATTAGTTCCTCTGTTTAAGGCAGTTGGTTCTCAAGAGAAGGAGAGGGTGGTTTTGTCCTCTAGAGATATTTGGGAATAACCAAAGGCATAGCAGGAGGAACACATTACCAACACCTAGGGAACAGAGGCCGTGGATGCTGGTGAAACATTCTACAGCACCCAAGACAGAATCCTGAAAAGAGTTATCCACCCCATGTGTCACTGGAGAGGAGGTTAAGAAATCGCAGTTCACCTTACAAGGACAGAGGTTTTTTTAGGATCCCTCTTAATATGAGAGAAGGGAAAAACAGGATGGAGAGGTCAATGTCCAATCTAGTGTCTTTGAAAACAAATCCTTACTCCCGTGGTGAGGAATATTTACTGATTGACTCTGTTTGTTGTTGGTCTGTAAAGGAAGTAAGAGGTTTATGACTCTAATCAGGAACTTCAGGTTTTATTTGTACTTTCTCTGTCTCTCTCGTTCTGTCTGTCTCTGTCTTTCCTTCTCTGTCTCTCTGCCTTTCTGTCTCTTTGTCTCTGTCTCTGTCTCTGTCTTTCTGCCTATCTTGGTCTCTATATCTGTCTCTCTCTGTCTCTGTCTCTCTCTGCCTCTCTGTCTCTGTCTTTCTGTGTCTCTATCTCTCTCTGTCTCTCTGTCTCTCTTGTTTTTCTGTATATTGTTTCTAGCCTGACTTCACTCTTTGGGAAGCCACTCCTGATCTGGATGTCAGTTTTGAGTTCTGCCTGTTCATACATGGCTGTAAGGGCTGGGTGACAAGTGGGATGGAGGAGAAGACTAGTTCTGGTGTCTGGAGGTAGTGGTGGGGTTGCGGGAACCACCTTTGGAAATGTGAAAGCCAAAACAACAGTGATGAATCTCCCACCTCCTGCTTCCTCCCTAAACTGGGAGCCATTCTGGAAGGGGTTCCACTGGCTCACCTAGGAGGGGAGCTGGCTAGAACTGCTCCAGACACATAGGTGAGCAACGCACAGAAGCCCGTGGAAGCGCCCCTCCTGGACCCTGGCTGCTCCAATGGAGAGGGCACACAAGGTCATTCACTAAATGAATTCTGCTAGAATCTAAGTGAGGCAAGGAGGGCCTTTCTTGTGAGCCAGGCTGGTACAAAGACCCATGGAGACTAACAGGCAGAAAATGTGGCCTCAGATGTGAAGAATAAGTGAGCACCAGGATAGTGACATGGATATTTGGCCTGCTTTCTTTTCATGTAATTTCAGGAAACTTGTGCACAGTCCTGTCCAAAGAAGCTTGCGGCTGGTACAACAGGACATTTAATCCCTGTGAACAACTTTTGGCCTCTTTCTACACAATGGCTTTTACAGCCCTCACATTTCCACAGGAGCCTTTTTGCATTTAACCACAGTTTGATGACTCTGTAACACAGGCCAGTAGTCAAATGCAATATAGCCCTGTTTCTATTTTAGAGGAAATTCTTCCTAAAGTCTTAACATGGCATAGCTTTGGCCTTAGCTCTGAGACCCCTGCCTGGTTTGGGTCTCAGCACTTAGCATCAATCGCCCAGGAGCTGGGCAATAAGAAGCCTCACTGGAGGACGGGATGGGACCCACAGCGGAGCTCGTTTCCTAAAAGACACTGGGGAGGGAGCAAGCCAGCAGCCCCTCTGTGGAAACACCTTTCCGACAGCACTGCGGGAGTCTCTATTTAAACAGGTGACCTTGCTGACAGAGGCTCCAGGTCCCATTACTGGCTGCCCGGCTGAGAGGCAGATTTCCTTTTATGAGCTCTCAAGGCACACATCGGGGGCCAGGAGAAAATACAGAGGAAACTCGCCAAGTCTTTGCTCCGTTTCCACAAAATGCAAAGACAAGAAAAGAATGTGGAGCTTTCTGAGCATTCCTACATCTCAGTAAATGGCCATTGGTCACCATTCAATTATAAATTTCAGTTTAGTTTATCTAAGGGGATGAAAAGACGTGTCAGAGATTTCAGCTCTTCTGCTTCCATCAAGCGGATGACGAGCACAGGAGAGCAGCTGCCCGCACTGCAAGTGGCAGAAGGGTCAAACATTGCTTTGCCAGTGCTTCTGATATCACTTAACTCTCCCTGGGAGAGGGGCACAGGCGTCATGCACTGGGCTGGCCAGCCAGGCCGAGAACAGGGAGTCGGCAGCTCCCTCTTCTTTCTCCCGAGCACCTACAGGCTCAGCAATTGCAAGGAGACATTGCAATTAAGATTCTAAACTCTTGTTTTGGTTGGCTTTGGGGAAGGGATTTTTTTTTTTTTTTTTTTTACAATTTATGAAAACACAATGTAGCCAGCCAGTTAAAGTGTGAATGTGAGTTTCAAACTTTGCATAGTCATTAGGCTAATCATTAGTCATATGTGGTTGACAAGAAGGGTTATAATTTGACACCTGGCAAAAATCAAGATCTCATAGCGCTTAGAGCTGGGAAATGAGATGGAAAAAACACCCTCTGTTTCCCTAGGAGGTCTCATGCAGCAACATTTGCAAAACTCTCCCCCTGAAGTGAATTTCTTGCAATTCAGGGCTGTGGCTCTCCTCATCTCCTCATCTCTGACTGCTGTCCCGACCCGGCAAGGCCTTGTAATGAGTGGCCAAGAAATCCAGCTCAGGAGACTTCCAGAAATGAAGTTATAAAAAAGACGTAAATAACTCCTCAACTGATGCTTACAATGAGAGACCTCCAGAACGTTCCAGGATCAATTCTGAAAATCTCGCTGAAAACACACCAGAGGCCTGGAAGAGTCGTGACAGAATCCTTCATTCCTCATTTTTCCACACAGGTCCAGATTCTCGGCTGTCCACTATCTATGATCATTTTTTTTTTATGTGTGATGAGATCAAAATACTGAGCCCTGAGTTTGTGTTTGCTGCCCCCTGACCTCTCACAGGTGTTCTGGCTCATTTCCTTGGAGTTATGTTTGATTTGGGAACCCTTCCCTCTCTTCTCCCGTTCCCCTGGTGCAGTGTGTGTGAAACCAGGAACACCCGCATACAAGACCCTGACTATCTCCCTGTGCTACCCAAAAAATACTCTTAAATATTCTCCAGAACTTGGCAAGCATCTGCAGAGGGACAGCTTTCTCACACTCTGGGAAATCAAAATATAAAACAGCAGCTCTTTTCCAACTCTTCAACTTAAGGATAAATTTCAGTATTCTTTTTTTCCCTCTCTCTACTTAAGCTAATAGTTTGCCTGTTTTAGTACCAAAAGAAGTCAAATAATCTACTTATATATTTATTATGTATCAGGAAGATAGACTGGCTAATCTAGAAATCTTTATGACCAAATAACAACAAATATCCAAAAGTTATTCCCAGATTATTTCTTCTGAATTAGTGCTCAACATTTTCTTTATTTCTTTCTTTTAAAGTGTATTTTAGGACAGGGTCGACAGGGTCTCACTATACAGATCGGACTCATAGTGATTCTCCTGTTTTCAGCCTCCCAAGTGCTGGGATTACAGGCACCTGCCACCAAGCCCAGTCTCAATCGCCATCTCAACTCGCCCCGGGGGCAGGTCCAGCACAGCAGGCCAGGGATTGAACCTCAGCTGCTGTACTCTGCCTAAGCAGGTGCTTTAGTCTGCTGAGCTATCTGGATGGCCCTAACATTTTCTTAATAATCTTTCCTCCTTCTCTCAGATTCAAGCAAGAAGTATGAGAAAATATAACTTTTGGAAGTCATACACTAATTAAAAGAAAGACTCAAGCCCTTATGTTGTAGTCAGGATTTGCAAGGAAAACAATACAATATGGGATACATAATTTACAGGATTATTTTATACTGGTCACTCAAAGAATCATGTACAAAGAGTGCAGGAAATCTGCCTACACATTAAGAGCCAGAGAATCCAGCCAGAGATCCCATAATAATGTCCAGCTGAAGACCTAGAGCCCATGACAATGCCTCACGCAAATCTGTTTCATGGATTTGTGCTGGGAAGGCCCAAAGGTCAGTGGTGGAAGCTAGAAAGTCTGTTCCAGTGGCATGAAGTATCTATGCTAGCAGGCTAAGGGATCTGCACTGAAGCCAGGAAGTGACACTCAGACTAAGGACCAGAGGTCCCCCCAAAAGTACCACAGTCATTCTCAGCAACAGCAAGGTCCCAAGCTCCTCCAGCAATAAGAACAACAGCCAAGTTCATATCAGGAAAGCCAGCCTGACAAGCTCCCCCAGGAGAACCAACTGCTCCTGGCAGCACCTAAACTTCTTCCTCTTCGGTTCTGCCTCGTTTGCTGCTGACAGCAATCCTCAGGTGCCCTCCCTTCCATAACCAGCACCACACAGGCTCAGTTTAGCTGGGTGTTACAAGTTGATCACCAGTTGTCAATCCACAACACCTTCTTGACCCTACTACTTACTAATCCTGGTTGTTTTTGAAAATAAAAAAAAAGTTTAAAGTACCCAACTAATTATAATACAAAGAAACTTATGCACACTTTAATCAATAAAAAGGCAATCTACAGAACTAACAGAAAGAGGCAACTATAGGATTACAATGACTGACTACTCTATCAAGTATTATTAATTAAAATAAACAAAAAACTACCTTTATAAATTGTGCAAGTACAGAATACATCTTCTGTACAATAAAAGCTGTCACAGCCCATGGGTCTGAGCATCACCCAGGACAGCAGATCTTCTCTTTCAAGTCATTGCTCTACCAGACTGCAGGAAAAAGACATGGAGCCCAGCAGAGGAGAATAGTCAGGACAGAAAAGGGGTCAGGTATCCCAGACCCAAATAACAGTTTTAAGTGATCAGGATGAGTAAAGCAGCAGCAGCTGGTACAAAGTTACTGGAAAATCTCCTTACACACATTGACTACACAAATATTACATCCAATTCTGAAGAAAACATGACCTATATTATGTAAAATGCCTAGATTATGTAGCCAAAAAATATCCAAATAAAATCTGTAATTTGACTATGTATGAAGCCTGGCTCATGGTTAGAATACAACCAGACTTTTTAGTTTTGTGTTTTATCTTTCCAAATGTACAATCTGAAAATACATATGCTATGCTCATTTTTCAACTATACTCATGTAACTGCCCACTACCAAGAACTTCCTGAACAACTACTTTTTGTTCAATGAGAATGTTCTGTTCTGTCCCTCACCTTTAGAAAGCCTGCATCTAACTGAAGAGACAAACAGTTAATCTGTAGAAATCTATACACCTGATGAGCTTGGAAGACCAGAACAAAGATAAATAAGGCAACAAGAGAGAAGGACTGACAGGAGGCCACTGGAGAAGGGGCAGCCAGAGCAGGCTCTCTGAGGAGATGACAATGGAGCTGAGGTAGGAAGGCTGTGAAGGAGCCAGTCATGCCGGGAAGAGAAGGGATGCTAGTGGCACAGGTCCTGACACAGGAGAGAGCTCAGTGCCTAAGGAGTGGAGAAATCCCACTGCTGGACGTATGCTAAGGCCACTGAATTTTAAACAACAAAAAGATAGTTTTGGAAACATGTCCAACTGGAAGAAACCTCCAAGGCCATCTCAGAGAATACCCTCAAATTCCAGGTGAGGATTTAAGTCCCTGAGAAGTTCCCTTACCTCACATAGCTGGAGCTCCCAGCCCAGACCTACAGACAATCCTAGTCTCCCGGGCTTATAACACACAGCCTCCCACATGACCTGTGGCCTCCTTGAGCTGACACATGTTAATCACATTCATCCCGAACACTGGTAACCTGCATGTGCATCAAAGGCGCATGTCCCCTACAGTGTCCTTCCTGAATGGAGTGTGAGGACTTTCTAACCAGTTCAAACTTAGATCAGAGGAAAACAGTGTAGGAATAACACTTAACTTTTGATAATTGAAAGGGCAACCAAAACAGAGATTACTTCAATTGAACAGATTTTACTTTTCAGTATTTGGCAGCATTGAACGAGATCTACTAAAATAGGTTGTGCTTTTATTCATTAAGCAATGTACATTCCAGGTAGACTTCAATTACTAAAAATGGATGCTACTTAGTTTAATTTCAGTTGGTTTTTGCTACAACAGGGAAGTATGTAACCTATTAGGTACTCAAAAAAGTTTCACTGGAGAAAATATTCAATAATTCTCAAATGGGAAATTTTTATCCTGTAGGAACTTGGCCCAGAGTATGCAAGTTGCATCCAGCTCTATTTATCATCTTGCGCACTTCTTCATTTTGTCAAAAATGAAATCTCAGCTGTGCCCTGACTGCAGAGCAAAAGCAACACAGGCTACTTTAGCCACCTCAACAAGAATGTTCTTACAGTTAATAGATTTTCCAAGAATGTCAAACACATTTTATCAATTTTTGACCACAGGTCATGGTTATATAACATCATTACCCTCCAATTTGTTAGGACATTTATGATTTTTATTCTTGCTTCACAAAAAAGAAAGTCAACCTTCTAGAATATTCATGATAAGCGTCAGTTTCAGCTGTGCCAGAATTCTAACTTTTTTGGATTATATTAAGCTTGAGTCCCACCACTGTACAGGTAGAGCTCAAAAGCGACTTTCCCACGGAAAGGCATGGCATGCGGTTGAGCTAGTGGTTGGCTCACAGCTAGTTCTCATCTGAAGCAGTCTCTTTCTCCATGCTGTCAGGTTTTCTCATGCCATTGAAAGAATTCAAGTGCAAGTTTGGGCCTAAAGTATTTCCCCCATATCTTGTGCCTTTTAAGGAATATTCCAGCCATACTGGACCAGCCACCTGCTCTTCATAGAGGGAGGTAGGTGGCAAACACTCCTGAGGAGATAATTTTGCATTTTGCTTTTCCTAGTGGCAGGTTCTTCAGAGTTTAGAAATCATTTAGGATAACATAACTGCAATAGAAAACTAAACATTGCTGGGCCAGCCAGATAGCTCAGCAGAGTAGAGTGCTTGCTTAGGCAGACACAGGGGCTGGGATTTGATCCCCGGCCTGCTGTGCCAGGCCTGCCCCCGGGGCACGCTGAGATTGCCACTGAGAATGGGCATGGTAGCATGTGCCTGTAATCCCAGGGTTTGGGAGGCTGAAAACAGTAGGATCAGTACAAGTCCGATCTGTGTAGTAAGACCCTATAGATCCTGTACTAAATAGGAAGAAGAAGGAGAAGGAGAAAGAGGAGGAGGAGGAAGAGGAAGAGGAGGAGAAGAGAAAGAAAGAAAGAAAGAAAGAAAGAAAAAGAAAGAAAGAAAGAAAGAGAAAGAAAGAAAGAAAGAAAGAAAGAAAGAAAGAAAGAAAGAAAGAAAGAAAGAAAGAAAGAGAAAGAAAGAAAGAAAGAAAACTAAACATTGCTAACTTACTTGGAGTGGGGAGGGGGTGCTAGGTGCTAGGGCCTGAACCAAGGGCCTGGTGCATGTCAAGCTCACATTCCACCACTAAGCTACACCCCAGGCCCTGCTCTCCCTTCTTGGATTTAAAGTTACAGCTAAACTCAAATAGCTCTTAAATGGACACTGAAATTAGACACAATGTTAGTTCCAAATATTCCCTCAACCACTTGCCCTCAAAATAGTTGATTATCTGACAAAAGTTTCTGAATCTGTAATACTTAGAAACACAGCCTATTTGTTTTTAATTCAAAATAGTGCCAAATCAGTTTACATGATTCTTTTTTTTTTTTTTCTTTTATGGAATAATAATAACCTCAAGCAGGAATCTAAGCTATGGCTCTGGCCAGGTATCAATCACATTACAGAGGAACCTGTGATGGATACTGGCTCTATAAGTACATTTGCAAAGTTGCTGAGAATTTAAAAGCCTTTGGGACAAAAGCCTGGATGGAGACTGGAAGGAGGAGCTAAGGAAATGGTCTTTAGGTCAGGAGTGGAGTGGTGGCGGGGGGAGGACTCATTTTAGAAGTCACTCACTTTCCCATGGAAAAGATAAGAAAGTCATTTAAGAGCTATTTATCTTTCAGCTTAAAAGACAAGTCCGCAAAACCCCATTGACAGGCATGAAGGGTGCATTGTTGCCTTCCCCTCTCATCTGGCTGAGGTAAGCCTGGAGAAAGAGGCCTCTGCCATTGGGCAGGATGGAGAGGTGAGAAGTGTTCAAACAGAACACACCTTCCATGATGAGCTCAGGGAGGATCTCTAAGTGTATTTAATTAGGTAAGGCATCACAGTGACTGTGCTGTAAAGAGACACTCAATCCTTATTTTTAAAATCTAGACAAAACACAAATTAAGGAGCAATTAAACACTTTACAAAGGTTCCACAATGTGAGCCCTAAAAATAGTATTTTCCCCTAGGGAGTGATTTTTTTTTTTAAAAAGAATTCTACTTTCCCAAAATAAATAAGTAAATAAATAAATTTGGAAATGTTTCAGGATTATAAAATGAGCTATAGTCGACTGTATATTGTAACTGAATGGGTGAATTGACTTGATTTTTTTAAACAAATGTCTTTCTCCCGATGATTAAAAATGAAAAAGAGTAATTTTAGTCCTGGGTAGCAACAATCTTCTGCAGATCTTGGGGACTGATTTTTCTTCCATACTTCTGATTGTTTTGTGTGTGCTTTATCTCTCCCTCCTCCTCAGTACTGGTCACTAGAGAAAGGATTACACTGCTCAGCAGCGGCAAAGCCAGCATACATGGAGCACTTCCTGAGGACACTGCAACCACTGCACCCAGGCCAACAAGGGTGTGGGCTTCTGCTGAGTGGAAGAACCACCAAAAAGCAAGGGAGTTAGACAGGAAGATTTGTTTCTGAGTGCGAGTCAAGCTCACATTCCACCACTGAGCTAGCACACCCTTCTGAGCTTTCCAAAGTCTGGATGCCATCTTTGCTATCCCAAAGAGAACACGGCTGAAGTAAAAATCCCAGAAGTAATACCAACGCCACCTCTTTCTGAGGACGTGGGCTAGCATCCCCAAGGCCTCTGCCTTCTTCCAGAGATACACCTATAATGTAGACAGCATGTGGTAGGTTGCAGTAGTACATAAAACAGGATTATTTTCTTTTAGTTTTAGGGTCACACTTTGGGTCTATCAGTCATTATATAACTGGGATTTTAAAAATTTGCTATGAGCTCATAAACAATGATGAAGTAAATTTGTAATAACAAAGCATTTAGGTGGGAGCGTATGACATTTTAAGGTACACATTTATTTACTTAAGCTGTGTTCGTGGATGTGCCAAGCCAAGCACAGCCAACGGGCTCCACTAGCCCTCCCAAATCAATGATCCATTTTCTGCACCTTTGTAAAAATTTGACTATGCAAATAATGTCTTCACTGATTACTGCATGGAAAAGAAGGCAAAATTAATAGAACTTCAGGGCTCCCATCACCCAATGCTTTTTTATTTGGGCTCAGTAACTACAAGTAATTTTACAATTAAATCAAACAAACCCTGGAGCAACCCTGCTTTGGCCAGGAAGCCTCAAAATCAAAGAAGGGACATGCATAGCATACTCTGGGATACAATAACTGTTTAATACCAACATAAGTTGCCATGGGTTCATTTGGCTAGCCAGAAAAGCCCCAATAAAAATATAATTTATACAAATGTGGTTCTGCTCTTAGTCTGTTTTTCTTTGGACACGTTTTGGCCATGGCTAGAAACCAGCCATAGCAGTGCTCTCACGCTGGGCTGCTATCTATTATGAGAAGTCCATCATAGCCTTGGTCTAATCCGAATGTGATCCTAGTGCTTTCTGCCACCAGCAAAACATTACCATGTAGAAGTCGCCCTCCCAGCTGATGTGCTGATTTTCTTTTTAATCCTATAGGCTCAACTGCCTCCCCTGGATATCATCCTATCTTAACTTTTTCCCACTATTCTCTCCTCTAAAAGGATCTTTATTCTGTTCAAAGAAGACAATCTACTGGGGGAAACAGTCTTCCTTCTCTGTTTCCACCCCACTGTTTCTTGGCTCTACAGTCTGCACAGTGTCCCCTTGCCAACCTCTAAATTAAGTGCTCATTTGAAAGTTCACTGCCATTTCTCCTTCCTCCCTGGTGAAAGTGACCACAGATGCATCCCATGCCTTGGCTCCGCACTCTCTGCTGGGCTCCCCACAAAGCAGCTCCTCACCAAAGCCTGTCCTCAGATTTCTCTTTTTAATAAAATTTGTGATGGCCTTATGTCTCTAAATAATTTTGACCCATCAGGGCCATTTACCTCCCTCTGGAGCAACCACTGCTAGATCCTCTCCCATCCCCTGGTTCTGATTTTTGCCCCTGCAACCCTTCTCAGTAGGACACAGTGTGTTATTTCTGCTCCATATAATATATTTCCATATCGTTCTCACAAGCCACAGAAAGAGTTCTGCAAGGCAAGCTTTCTATTTTTCCATTTCTGTTCACTGCTAACAAAGCAGTCTACATAAACTAAATGAGGAACACAGGTTAATGAGATGCTTAACACTTGTTTTTTTAAAAAAGGAACTCTTGACACAATTTTTTACAAAATTGCCAAATAGGATACTCAGCAATGGTTCCCAACTGCCAACGCAGGGACTGGTCTGGGCTCGTCGCAGAAGAATCACCCGGGAGGCTGCTGAACATAAATACCAATAGGCTCTACCCCTGACTTCCTAATTCAGCAGGTCTGGAGTTTGCAGCCACTGATAGAATGTGTAAATCAATCCCAACAGCTTAACTAAAAGCCCCATAAGCACATATATAACCACACGTGAATGCCAACTTTTCAACCCATGTGAGACTGTAGAATTCACATAGTGATTAATATGTTTAGAGAAAAGTATTAGAAGACTTCTCTGTGCAAGTTAAGTCCTGATGCAGGGAAGGATGAAAGCTGGGGTGCATGCTGGCTGTCTGCTCCCCAACCATCTGCTGACTCTGTCTATAGGGAGAGGTGAATTGCTTCTGTTTTTCTCCCCTTTGCAGCACCCACCAGAAAACATGCAGTTCTTGGGCAAGCCACACTTGTATAAAATCAGTCCTCAGGGGATCAGTAATTCATTCAGTTTGTACCTGATTTATGGCCCATTTGAAAAAGAAACAAAAGAGAAATGACAACGAATGAGTTAGGGAAATTACATGAGGCAAAAGAGAACACCTCAGCAATCCTGTCTACTCTACAACAGCCTATGTCCCTCCCTGGGAATAAACATATAACAGAGATGTGCATGCAATCCATGACTTCCATAGACTTCCTGTGACCTCCCCAAACCTGCCAAGCTCTAAGTGCCACTTTCTTCACCCATGCGCAAGCCTTCCAAAGGAGATGCTGTGCAATTTCCCCTACTTGCGCCTTATTTCTTTGTGACTGCCAACACACTCCAAGGCAATAATCTCCTTGGATACCAGCTTTCAAATACTGAGCATTGTGAGAGGGAAATGTTTAATAATTTTTATATAGGTTAAACTGTTGCTATGATAATGTTTTGGACATATGAAGATATATAATTATGATTAATTTTACCTGTTTTTTTTGCTTCTTTAACTGTGGGTCTTAGAAAACTTAAAATTATGCCTATGTCATATCCTATATCACTCTTGGCCCACACTGTTTATTTGTTTGTTTGTTTATTTGGTACAGGGTCTCAATACATAGCCCGGACTCATAGTGCTCCTCCTGTTTTCAGCCTCCCCAGCACTGGGATTACAGATGTGTACTACCACACCCAATTTCCAGGGCCCAGAATCCACATGGTATGCAGTGCTAGGGATCAAACTCAGGACTTTGCACTTGCTGGGCTGGAGCTAAGACCACTGAGCTATCTCCCCAGCCCAGTGCACACTGTTTGAGGTGAAGTCTGGCATTTTGCTTTCTACCTCAAAGATTGTTGTATGTGTTCCTCCAGTACCCAACCCCCTCTCCTAGATCAGTCTCCCTGCCCCTTGTCTGGATGCACTTAATGGGAAATGATTTGCTTCAGTCTACTTTCTGAGATCCTCTCCCAGGCTTGAAATAGTTTTGCCCAGCATGGTCAAATAATGTATCCTTTTTCTATTTCAACAGATTTTTGATTCCTACCTCTTCCATGGACTCTTCCACGACGCCATGAAGACAACTCATCTGCCTATTAGTCACTTTCTAGACATTCTAGTGTGGTCACAGAACTGTCAGGCTGTTTTGTCTGATTTTAACAAGACAATCATTTATTCAATAGCACCCACAGGACACCTCCTGGAGGCCAGGCACTGCATCCATCAGTAATACCAAATAATGTCAGCACACAGCCCTACAACGATGTGTGGGATGACGTCAAGTGGAACACATACACTAAGCCAATGTTCTCCTGCAATCAGACCCAGGAGGACTCTCTGCTTGCAAATATCTTCTGAGGAAGGATTTAAATGCCATGCTTACAGTGCACAAGTCTTCTGGTTGGGGAACTGGAAGCTGCCTAAGTGCATATTAAATTTTCTCCTTCTCTCCACACTTAGTGTACTCCCTTATGTTTCCTAGACTACCTTACAAAACTTCATTTGTCTTTTTTTTTCTTCCTGCAAATCCAGAGGCAAACACCATGCTTTCACAAGTGTGTATGACTGTGGGTATGTTCATTTATTTCTCATAATAATGTGGATACCATTATTGTTCCCCTTGGTAGATGAGGGAATTAACACTCGGGAAGCTAAGTCACTTAATGAGGTCACACAGGTAATAAGCAGAAGAGTCAGGATTTGAACCCAGCCAGTTTTATTCTAGAGGCAGTGTCATTCACCACTACACAAATGAACACCAAAGACCACAAAGCTAGAAGTTGCTAGAACCATACAGTGCCAAGTGAGAGAAGCTATTCAAGGTGAAGCCTACAGACACACACATAGAAAGAAATCTGAAAGGAGAGGGGAAAAGAAAATGCATGGGGGAAGCATTATAGATAATTTCATTTGAACCCCAGGAAAACAGCAAGCCAGAATCTACTCTGGTCTTTCCAGTCATGTGAGTAAATAGAAGCTTTCATCATTTGTAGACCTGGACTCTTACCAGGGAGGGCCCACTTGCATCTGTACACTAAGTTCTGTTGGTAGATAAACAGGACTATAAAACTGTCTACATATGTCTCCAGGGGCATTCTGAAAGGACCTTGACTCTATATGACCAGTATGTGTGGAGCTACTTGGCCAAAAATTAGATAGGGACATGTAGAACACGCTAGTTGTGTTGCTAACCTTGCCCTCACTAATCCTATCCCTGAAGCTATGCTTACATGGAGCAGAATAAGCTATTTTCTACATAATCAAGTGCCAGAGACCTGAAATCTCTCCATGAAAGAGTTATCGATTATGTCTTCAAATTACCCTTTGAGATGTAATGTGAGTTTCTTTCCAACATGCTGAGTGGAAATGCACACTCATCACAGTTTTCTTTAAAGGCCACCAGAGTAACAGATGGTAGTCCCGGTTCTGCTTGTGTTCAGATCCATTTCTCTTTCTTCCCTTGTTCTGCTTCCCTTGTTCTGTGTGGCACTGAGCTTTTCTAGACAGAGTCTCCCTGGCATCCATGGGCTCAGAAAGTAGTAGATGGTAGCCTGAAGTTAGAGGGAAGGAAAAAAGCAAAGATTTCTGCTTAGCCCTCTGTGCCTCAGGCAGAGGCTCTATAGTAGCTGGGCGTCCTCAGAAGCTCCATTGACACTAGACAGATGTGCCATGGCTCCAGCTTCCACCAAGGTTATTAGAGTCCTGACTTGGGCAATACCACCTCCTCTATTGTCCATCCTGGGGTAGTGATGTTATTGTGAGTCTCTGGAATGCCTCACAGTCCTCTCTTGGCTCCTCAGCAGTTCTATTACATCTATAACTAATTCCTTGCATTAAGTTCCATTGTTTAAAATACTCAGAGAATGTGGTGTCTCCTGCTTGACCCCTGACTAATACATCTACTAGGAAACAATAATTACAAATAAGTAGAAACTCATAAGAAGAAAGAGGATAGGGCAGGAAGTGACTATGGTTGTGTACTGTCAACACATCTTTGTAAGATTAAATATAGGAGGATCACCTTAGCAGGGCAGGAGAGACTGTACTTTGAATCACTGGAGAGGGGACATTAGTAAACCACCCCCCCCCCAAGAAGCCTGAGCCCTGGAGACAACCACAGATACTATGAAAAGTGGGCATGCAAGACTAAAAAGAGGATTGCTTCACATTCCATATACATTCTCCTCTTTGCCTTTTCTCTAAACATTTGAGAATTACTCTGTGGGGCCTGAACCAAAGCAGCTACAGATGTGGGGTGGAGCACTGGGGACAGAAAACAGGAAGGGGAATGATAGTAAACTAGAAAGATGTGCATTTCTCCATTCTCTACCACACATACTTTGGAGCAGATGATTCCTAACTGGAGAAATAGTATCTCCAGTTATGGATACTAGAGGGGGAACAAGAGGTGCCTAGCAAAATAAGGCAGATCACTGTGAAAAAGTCCACCTCCAACAAGCTCTACCATGTCATTTGTCATTAGGTTGACAATATGGAAAACAGTACTGAAATGAAACCTATAGAAACATCCCGGGAGGAAAAGCAATTAGCAGAAGTCGGATAGAGAACTAACGAATGCAAATATGGGGCAATGATTAACTCCAGGAAAATAAATCATTGGTTCAGCAGTGAACAACGTTTGCATAGTCAAAATAATGAAACAGTTGATTACTGATGAATAATGGGACAGACGGAAGGCAGGGGAAGTGGGAGCAGGGCACAATTATAAATGTCACGTGTAACATTTAAAATTGACAAATTAAGAAAGTGTGCTGCGTTGGCTTCCTAATCCATTCCAGTCCTCTCTCCTAGCTTCTGGTGGTTGCTGGCAATTCTTAGTGTACAATGGCTGACAGCTGTGTAATTCCAATCTCTGCTTTCAGGGTCATGTAGCTGTCTTCCCTTCATGCCTGTCTTTCTGAGTCTTCTCTTCCTCTCATAAGGAGGCTTACTGGATTTAAAAGCCACCTTATTTTAGTATAATTCCCTCCTCACTAATTAAATCTGCAGAGGCCCCATTTCCAAATGAGGTCACTTTCTGAGGAGCTTCACTCCTCGGAAGCTCCACTGGCACTGGACAGATGTGCCATGGCTCCAGCTTCCGCCAAGGTTATGAGTCCTGACTTGGGCAATATCACCTCCTCCATTGTCCAGCCTGGGGTGGTGATATTATTGTGAATCTCTGGAATGCCTCACAGACCTCTCTTGGCTCCTCCTCCTTTGGAAGGGGGTTAGTATGTGTATGCAACTCAGTATTGGTGCAAGCATTAGATTTTAAAATAGGGAAGAAAATTCTCAAAGAAGCATAAAAATTCAAGGCCTTAATCCCCCACATTAGGAACTAGTGCATTAAGAGAATGGTGTTGATGCTTTTAATGCTGAAGACAGCCATGCCTGAGGCATACTGACACCCAGGTTCCCTCCTTTAGGCTGGCATGAAAGATCACACTTCTGCTTCTTCCGGTTGACCAGGTGTGGTCAAGTGACTAGCTCTTAATAGTAAGCTGGGGAGGAGAAGACACTTTCTGTCAGAGCTCTAACTGTGAGTATTCAACTACTGAGCTCTGCTGGCAAAAGCATGTATTGAAGGAGAGCTCCTGTCAGCCTTGATGACTTCTCATGATGAGCAGAGTCTCTTATTGCTATGGTCTGAATGTGTCCCCTTAACTCCATATGTTGAAATCTTCATTTCAAGTGTGATGGTTGGGTAGTAGAGCCTTTGGAAGGGGTTAGGTCATGGAGCCAGAGTCATCCTGATGGGATTAATGCTTTCCTGAAGAGATCCCAGAGTGCCTCCTTGTCCTTGCACCGTATAAGTTCACAGTGCGAAGGTGCCATCTATGAATCAGGAAATGGCCACTTGCCAGTGGAAATTCTGCATCTGTCCTGATCTTGGTCTTTTAAGCCCCTATAACTGTGAGAGAAAAACTCCTGTTGTTTATAAGCTACCTAGGTCACAGTATTGTAGTATGACAATCTGAAAGAAGTAAGTTACCTGTTCATATTGGCCATGAGATACAGATGAGATAAAAAGGGAGGCCTGCATTCTATTGAGATCTGGGGTTTGTTGCTGATGTGATAGTAGCAAAATCCAGCCTATTCTGATTGAAATATTGGAATATTATTTTGGTTTCATACAATATATACCCACTATTTTGATAAAAATAAAAATTAATAGGGTATAAAAGTACCTAGTATGAGTGACATTAGCAGGCCATTTTTTTAATTACATGGAATTCTAAGGGCACTGGATTCTGAGCTGTTGCAGGAACTGTCTAAGTAGGGTTATGGGACACATGGGCCCAAACTCATCATTTTTTGAGGGCTATTTTCCTCTCTTTAGATGGTACTATTTGAAGTATGGTGCATTGAGTTAATCTGATGATGGATATAGCTCATTTCCATGGTACTGAATGTGTAGGAACATGACAGAAAATGAGTTCCTGGAATCTAGACCTTTTGGGGGGAGGAGGGGTATTGGGGATCAAACTCAGGACCTTGCACTTTCCAGTCAGTCAGTCACTTATGCTGCTGAGCTATCTCCCCAGTCCCTAATCTTTTTTTTTTTTTATTTTCTGAGTTCTATTTGTGCCTATCCTTTCTTTGCTGAATAGAAAACCACGGATTTTAAAAATTTATTGTCAAATTCTTTATTTGAGCATTTTATTTCATATAGTAAATGATGAACTGTGTTCATGGGTATGGATTTATTCCCGTTTTAAATTTTGTTATCTAAACTGGGCCTAGTTGTGGTCAAATGCTTATAATCCCAGCACTCATTGAAGCTGAAGCAGGAGGATCACAACTTTGAGCCCAACCTTGGCAAATTAGTGACTTTGTGACACCCTGTCTCAAAAATTTAAAAAGTAGAGGATGTGTCTTAGTGGGAAGACTCTAAATTCAATCCCCAGTACAAAAAGAAAAGTAGTCATCTAATGTAAAATGTAGCAGTGAAGAGATTCCAGTATCTCGGTCTGTTTCTATTCATTACCTGTCACTGCTATGTTAATGTCTGATTGGTAAATTCTATCAACCTTGCATATTTTACTTCTGTTACACAGTTGGTCATGCATACTTTGGTTTTTCAGTTTACTCTATGATTGGGGTCTTTATTCAGTATATGCTTTACTCTTCTACAGGTCAAATACCATCAATATCCAGTTTCTCTTTCCTTCAGGATAGCTGCAAGGATTGTATGATTCTTCCCCCTTGAAGTTCGCCAAGGGCATAGCAGTAATTCTAGTCTAACTAATGCCATTTTCATAAAAATATTAATGAAAAAGAATATAGGGCTGGGGATTTAGCTCAGTGTTGCAGCATCTGCCTGGCAAGCATGAGGTCCTGAGTTCAATTCCAGGTATCCCTCCTCCCAAGAAAGAATATATAAAGATCCAGTTGTGTGGCACATCTGTTTCAAAATATATACTCAGTTCCAGCCCAGTGAAATGAACAGTTTTAGAGTTCATATTAATGAGACTTTTAATAGCTCCTCAGATTATTAAGCCTTGATAGACTGTAAGACTGATAGAGCTATTCTACCACCACACACTAGATACTCAATACATGTTTACTGAATAGATGAATGAAGGATTGGGTGAATGAATGAATGACCATAATTTTAATACAATATCTTGTTTAAATGAATTTTATTTCTTCTCCAAACTCCTTTAATACTTTGAAATTTTAAGAAATCACTCTTAAATGAAAAAAAATGCTTTCTCAGTGAAAGTAGCAATAATATTTTGGATTAGCATAGAATCTAAAAGGAAAGGCAACTGAGCCTGCATTCTGTTTCTACACCCAGTAAAAAAAAAAAAAGATAGTCCAGTGGTACATGCATCTTGGATTCAAATATAACTTGCCATTTTCTTCTTTATGCTTTGGTTTAGTGACTTAAGGATATTACAGACTGAATATTTGTGTCCCTCTTAACTTCACCTGTTGAAGCCCAAATCCCCAATGTGATGGTATTTTGGAGTGGGCTGTCATGGCTTGGGCTATTTGCAAGGGGAACAATATAATACAGGACACATTTTATAATGTGTCATTTATAATAAATCACCCAAAGAATCATATACAAAAAGTGCAGCAAATCTGTTCACACACTAAAGAGAAGGAATCCAGTTTAGGGCCTGGAACGTAATATCCTGCATGAGTCCAGCTGAAAACCTAGAGCTCATAACAATGCCTCCCACAAATCCAACTGGAGGCCTAGAGCCCATGACAATGTCTCATGCAGGCCTTTTTCAGAGATCTGTGCTGAGAAGGCCGAAAGGTCAGTGATGGAATCTAGAAAATCTATGAACAGGATGAAGAATCTGTGCTAGCAGGCTGAGGGATCTGAACTGGAGCCAGAAAGCAACACTTACGGTAAGAACCAGAGCTCCCCAAAAAGCACTACAGCCATCCTTAGCAATAGTGAGGTCCTGAGTTCCTCCCATGATGAGGAAAACCAAATCCCATCAGGAAAGCTAGTGTAACAAGTTTCTCCAGGAGACTGAGATGTGCATCATCTTCTCTTCCACAGGAAGTAATGCTCAAAGTGAGGACCAGAGTTCTACCAAAGTGAACCTCAGCCATCCTCAGCTGAGGTCCCGAACTCCTCCTCTGATGAGAACAGCCAAGTTCACCAGGAAAGCCAGCATGACAAGGTCCTCCAGCATAATAGCCCAATAAAAGCAATGGCTTCCAACAGCTCCAACAGCTTCTCCCAACAGATTCCCTGTCAGTTTCTCAACAGCTTCTCTAGTCCTGCCTCTTATGCTGCTGGCAGCAGTCCTCAGTGGGCCTCCCACACCCAGCACCATGCTAGTTCAGCTCAGCTGAGTGTAACAAGTTGGCTATCAGTTGGCAATCCACCACATGGACCTTTGAGAAGTGATGGTTTAGATGAAGTCATGAGGCTGGAGCCCCACAATTAAATGAGTGGCTTCGAAGTAAAGGATGAGACTACAGAGTTTATCTCTGCCAACTGAGGATACATTCTAATGGAGGCTGTCTGATATCCAAGAAGACCCTCAATAAGATCTGAGCTGGTCTCAATCTTGATTTTGTACTTCCTAACTTTCTAAAACTGTGAGAAAGAAATGTGTGCTCTATGAGCCGTCCAGCCTATGGTATTTTGTAATAGCAGCTTCAAAGTAGGTCAGATGCCAAATTCCTATCTTCTCAACTTCTATTAGAAATATAATAGTATTTGCATATTAGTGACTTTCTCCTGCTTCCACCAACCAGCATGATTCTGCAGCCTCTTTAGGTGGAGAGAGGACCATGTCTATCCAATGACCAGGCTGTCTCATCAGTAGATTACTAACAGAGGTAGTAGTGATTTACTCCAGTTCCATTACTATTGCAGAGCATGATTTGCTGTGAGGCTCCAACCTTGGTTTTTATAAAATATGAATAAATGTAAACTTTCATTATACCCTAAGAATTTCTAATTTGAAAAAATAGGGAGTTCAGTAATTCAGATAAAGGTTATTTTTTAAAAAAGCTCTAGATCATATTAAATATCACCATGAATTTTGGTTCACCATTTTTTTAGTTGATTTGCTTTTTTAAAAAGTCTTGGTAAATATGTTTAACAAATTGTCATTATTTGTATCATCCTGTAAAGGTAAATACATTTTCCTAGAAACGTGGCACTTTTCACTGGCAAACAGTTAAAGAAATAAATTATTTTGGCACCATTTGAGAAGATGACGTGGCATTTTGGAGTCCCATACCAAAACGCTGGCTATTCAACAGCAATCTGTTATGTGCAATGCCAAATGAAACTTCTGTCATAATTCACTATATAAGGTTTTTAGTTTTTACATCATTTGATAAATCTATCTCATTTACTAGTAGAGTCACAAATCATGCCTTAGGGTTGTCATGGGAAGTCAATAAAATATCACCTACCTCCAGCTGACCTCTATCCAGAAATGCTTTTTTTTTTCACTGTTCACATTTTATCCGTCAAATAATAGTTTCTTTAAAAAGCAAATATAAATGCTATTGTGGGGAGAAGCTACTGGCCTAGGACAAGTTCTAGCATTTAGTTTCCTGACAGATCTTAATTTGGATATTAGCAAAAGTCAATAAAACTTGTTCATGCAGAACCTTACCTGGTTTTCACCACATCGAGGGGGTGCATCAGGCAAATTTCTACCAGACCTGAAAGATTATAAAGAGAAGTCCAATAAACATGTATGTATACATTGGTTCTTATTTCCTTGACCTACTGATTTCTTAAAGGTGCATATTCAAATAAAGAATTCAGGATTGTGGCCTTGATAGTGAATAGAGGTAAGCTAGTCACAAAAGACAAAAGCATAATATAATTTTATTTCAGTGAGTGAGTACTTCCTTGCAAGTGCCTTGGAAAGGATCTGGGACTATCAGGGAAAGAAAAAAGAATCAGATAATATCCCAATCAACTAATCCAGAATTACTATATTCCAACCTAACCCAATAGATTTGTTTATGTAGAAAGGAGGGAAAAAAAAGCAAGGAAATAAAGGAGAAAAGGGCTTTGATGTTTTCTCTACTGCATATGTACAAGCCTTAGTTCTAGTATTTATAACATAAAGATAATTATCATTCTTATTTTAAAAGTAGATCTGAAAAAAAACAAAAAATAAAAAAAATAAGAGTAGATCTGAAAACCCAATACATCAATAGCTTAAAACAAAACATTTTACTAAGTGCTGAGTGTCATACATTGTTCTAAGCATTACTTAGATTATTTCACAAGCAACTTTCTATATGATAGGATATGCTATTACTAATTTATAGATTAAATAATCAAGGCTCATGAAGGCAAATAGCATTGCTAAGATGTCATGTCTAGAAAGTAGTCTTAATTCTCATAAACACATGATGATAATCAATACACACCAAAAGAATGTTCACAGCTTTTTGCAATTCAGTTGTAAAGCCCTCTCTACTATTGTCTGCCTGTGCAAAGTATTCATTTGCAAGCCATTTACATGTGACAGTAGCAGTAGTATAAGTGATTTTAAGTACTAACAGTTGTGAAAATAATTATAGTACTACTTATAGCAGTATAGTAATAATGATCACATTTAATTACCTATACTATAGTCATTGAACATACATTGCCACTGGCATGCAAAACTACTAGAAAGATGATTATCATCTTAATTTTAAAAATAAGCAAATTTAATATCCAATACCCCAAACTTAACAGAGACCTTAACACCCCCTTATCCCAAAAACATAGGTCAACCAGACAAAAAATTAGCAAAGAAGTAGCAGAACTGAACCAGAGCTTGGAACAAATGGGCATAGTGGACATACAGAGTGTTCCACCCAACCACAGCTGATAAACATTTTTTTCAACTGCACATGGGTCATTTTCTAGAATAGAACACATACTAGTCCATAGGTCATGCTGAAGTATATGAAAGAAAACAGAAATTATCCCATGCATATTATCTGACCAGAGTGCAATGAAACTGGAAATAAATGACAAAAGAAACCAGAAAAATGCCATAACTACATGAAAATTAAACAAAACCCTACTCAGCAACCAATGAGTCACCAGTAAAATTAAACAAGAAATTCAACAATACTACAATTCAGTGAAAATTAAAGCAACACTAATCGGAATTTATGGGATGTGATGAAAGAAGTTCTAAGCAGGAAATTTAGAGCTGTGAACTCACACATTGGGAAAACAGAATGGGAACAAATAAACACCCTAATAGTGCACTTCCAACATCAAGAAAAGGAAGAGCAAACCAAAACCAAAGCCCAAAGATCAGAAGAAATCATAAAGATTAGAGCAGAAATTAATTCAATCAAGATGAAGAAAACAGTGCAAAGAATTAACAAATCAAAAAGCTGGTTCTTTGAAAGATTAAATAAAATCTATAAGTCCCTACTTAACCTCATGAAAAAGAAGACAGAAAAAAATCAAATGCAAGCAATAAAGAATGAAAAGGGTGTAATTACCACAGTGGAAAAATCAGAAGATTATCAATAGCTATATAGAGAATCTTTACTCTCACACTATACAAGATACAGATGAAATGGAAAGATTCCTAGAAAGGTACAAATTACCAAAAGTGAATCAAGAAGCTATAACAACTCTCAATAACCCAATAACAGCCAATGAAATATGAAAAGTAATAAAAAGCCTGCCGACAAAGAAAAGTTCAGATCCTGATGGATTCACAGCTGAATTCCACAAGAAATTTACAGAGGATATAATTCTTACACTCCTCAAACTCTTCAGTGAAATAGAGAAGGAAGCAATCCTCCCAAGATCATTCCTGGAGGAAATTATCATACTGATACCAAAACCAGGGAAAGATGCAACTAAAAAAGAGAACTACAGGCCAATCTCTTTCATGAACATTGATGCAAAAATCCTCAATAAAATCCTAGCAAATAGAATACAGCAAATCTTCAAGAAGATCATACAACATGACCAGGTACGATGGATCCCAGGGATGCAAGGATGGTTCAATTTTCACAAATCTATAAATGTAATACACTATATCAATAGAGCAAAAACTAAAAATCACATGATCATCACAATTGATGCACAAAAGGCTTTTGACAAAGTCCAACATTCATTCATGTTCAAAGTCCTAAAGAAAATTGGAACAGATGCTTTCTACTTCATCTGATAGAAGCCATTTATGACAACCCCATGGATAACATAATTCTAAATGGGGAAAAACTAAAATTTTTTACTCTTAGATTTGGTACAAGACAAGGATGTCCACTATCACCACTCCTATACAAGATAGTTCTGGAATCATTACCTAGAGCCATTAGGCAAAAGAGAGAAATAAAAGGAATAAGAATAGGTAAAGAAGAAGTTAAATTATCATTATTTTCAGATGATATGATACTTTATGTGGAAGACCCAAAAATCTCCACCAAGAAGCTACTAGAGTTAATACACAAATTCAGTAGCATACAGGATATGAAGTCAATACCTAAAAGTTAATATCATTCCTCTACACAGATAATAAACACACTGAGAGGGAAATTACAGAAACAATAACTTTTACAATATCACTGAGGAAAATGAAATACCTTGGATTTAATCTAACTAGAGAAGTCAAAGATCTTTTCAAGGAAAATTATAGTAGTCTGAAAAAAAGAGATCATAGAATATTTCAGAAAATGGAAAGATATCCCATGCTCCTTGATAGGAAGAACCAACATAGTGAAGATGGCCATACTCCCAAAATTGCTGTACAGATTTAATGCAATCCCTATCAGACTACCACCAACATATCTCACAGACATAGAGAAATCATTCCTAAAATTTATCTTGAACCGGTAAAGACCTAGAATAGCAAAGGCAATCCTGGACAACAAAGACAAGGCAGGAGGCATTACAAATCCTGACTTGAAATTATACTATAAGGTTACTGTGATAAAATCAGCATGGTACTGGCAAAGAAACAGACCTGAGGATCAGTAGAATAGATTAGAAGATTCAGAAGCCTCTATGAATACACTCAGCTACCTTATCTTCAACGAAGGGGCCAAACATGCTTGCTGAAAGAAAGATAGCCTCTTTAACAAATGGTGCTGGAAAAACTGGCTCTCTACATGCCAAAAACTAAAACTTGACCCAGTCTATCACCATGCACTAAGCTAAAGTTAAAATGGATTAGATTTCTAAACATTAAAACAGAAACACTAAATCTCCTGGAATAGAAAGTAGGAGGAACTCTTGAAGACATAGGGGTAGGCCAAGAGTTCATGAACAAAAATCAAATTGCACGATTAACACTTGAAAGAATTAACAACTGGGACCTCCTCTTACTGAGAACATTTTGCATGTCAAATGAAATTACCAACAAAGTGAAAAGACAGCCCATAAATGTCAAAAAAATCTTGACTAATAAGCACTCAGACAAAGATGTTCTCTCTAGAATTTATAAAGAACTAAAAATCATTAGGGCCCCTAAATTTAAAGACCCAGTCCAGAAATGGGCATCTGAGATGAACACACACTTCTCAGAGGATGAAACTAAAGAAGTGAATAAATATATGAAAAAATGCTCCACATCACTAGCCATCCATGAAATGCAAATTAAAATAACACTGAGGTATCATCTCACCCCAGAAAGAATAGCTATCATAAAGAATTCAAGCAACAACAAATATTGGAGAGGCTGTGGGGAAAAAGGAACCCTTCTGCATTGCTGGTGGGAATATAAACTGGTGCAAGCATTTTGGAAATTCTGTGGAGTCTCTTTAAAAAACTAGGACTGGAAATCCCATTCAAGTCAGCTATCCCCCTACTGGGCATTTTCCCGGAGAAACTGAAAACATCATATCATAGTGATATATGTGTACCTATGTTTATAGCAGCACAACTTGTGATAGCCAAATCTTGGAAACAACCAAGATGCCTGTAAACCAAGGAATAGATGAAAAAGATGTGATATTTTTATACAATGGAGTATTTCTGAGCTATAAAGAATGATGAAGTCTTTATATTGAAGTGGATGCCACTTGAAGATATACTCATAAGTGAAGTAAACAAGACACATATGTGTAAATATCATATAGTCTGTCTAGTATAAGAACTCCAAAGAAGAAATATAAAGAGAAAAGTATAACACAATTAAGAGGAAAGTGAGAACTTGAGGATTAGACAATGAAGAGGGAGCAAGGAAAAAAGCTAGGGGACATGACAAGGGTAAAGCCATACATTTATATGTACAAGATGGTTGAGGCAATGATCCTCAGAATCTTCAGCAGGTTTTCTAAACTAGCAGTTAATTGGTAGGATTCTCACTCTGACTAACAATATATGCTGATACCTGTGAACTAAGCAACTGCACTGAAGCTAGCAATATGTAATAGTAGGGTCATGCTTGGAGTGCCTGTCATTCTGGTCTTCTGAATACATGCTGCTTGTCATGACATGACAGTTACTGCCATGCTGTCTCTCAGGTAGGTGCTTGTTTAAAAAGGAAGGGGGTGGTGAATGAAGGCAGGAGACAGGAAAAGGGGTGTTGCAGAACTGTCCTGGTAAATTTTTGTATATATGATAGATTTCTAAACTTTTGTGTAACAATATGTAATGTTTAATTCTATCTTTTAAAATATATTTTCATTTTTTAATTTTTTTCTTCATATTCTATAGAAACTTAAATTTTAAAATATCAATACTTGATGAAAAATACCTGTTCCATGTTATGCCTCAGATGTTTGATATTCAGACACATAGTGAGGTTAAGCTCAGCTGCCAAGGTTGTAGTGTAATAACAATAAGCTTCTCTTCTGGATGGTTAATATGCTAAACAGATAAAAAATTACAGAAAAATTAGGGCTGCAATAACAGCCAAGAATTTGGCCCTAGCCTTTCAAGGTCAGTGAAGACTCAGGACATAGGAGAACCTGTACTGTAACATCATGTAACTCAGTTGTGTACCAAATTTTCTAATCAACGAGATTATGGGACAACAGAGGAATGTGATCAATGATATAGAGTGTGCCTAAGGAGAGTCACATGGATAGAAAACATTCTCTCAGGATTAAACAGACTGCAAATTAGTCAAGCAATGGCTGTTACTCATCCACATGGCTGACACTGACAAAGGATCTACAAACTGTGGTACAGGGTTTCAGGATAAATCCTGAGGGGATTTAATTAACCTTATTAGATCCAAAAGTATATTTCTTTTTATATAGGTCTTGCCATATCTTAGTCTTAACCATCCAGCAGAAAAGTATAAAAATGAAGTATAGAAAGTAAAGCCATATTAATACGCTGAGCTGTAAAAGGCTCAAGTCAACAAATTATGACATTGCCAATCTTGGGGAAACCCCACTACTATTGTAGACTACTGGACTATATTGGAATATTTTGCTGAATTCAAGGCCATATAATATTTAAATGACAATGGAAGACTCTTCTCTGACAAAACTAAACAAAAAAAGGGGGGGCTACAAATGAAGGACCACAGCTACATTCTCTTAATTCAATGAATAGAAAGATTTGTTCTAATAGTGTTTGTAAACAGGATATCATGTCTGCATCGTGTACAATGAATAACCACTAACATAACAATATGTAATGTATTAATTATTGAAACTGTCCTATTATTCTGATTTGAAACTCTCATTGCTATTTATTTCTCAATAAAATTATTGAAAACAATTAAATAAACAAATAAATAAATACATATTGTAGGTGTGTGAAAATATTTCAATAGAGTTCAGTACTACATAATAGTAGTGGGTTATCCATAAGACTGGCAATGTCAGAAGTTGTTGACTTGAGCCTTTTACAGCTCAGCATATTAATATGGCTTTACTTTTTATACTTCTTGTTTATACTTTTCTACTGGATGATTAAGACCAAGATAAATCAAGACCTATATAGCAGGAAATGTAACTTTTGTATCGGATAAGGTCAGTAAAGTCCCCTCAGGATTTATTCTGAGATCCTGTACCGCAGTTTGTAGATCCTTTGTCAGTGTCAGCCATGTGGATGAGTCATGGCCATTGCTTGGCCAATCTGCTCTCTGTGAAAGCCTGAGAAAATGTTTTCTCTCCATGTGACTCTCCTTAGGCAAACTTACATCATCGATCACTTTCCTCTGTGGCCCCATAATCTCCTTGAACAGAAAATGTGGGACACAACTGAGTTACATTATGTTACAGTACAGGTTCTCCTGAGTCTTGAGTTCTGAGTCTTCACTGACCTTGAAAAGCTAGGGCATAAATGCCAGATGTCCTTGCAGCCCTTCTTTTTCTCTAATTTTTGGTCTGCAAACCTGGATTGTTAACTCTTCAGAAAAGAAGCTTATTATTATTACCCTACAACATAGGCAGTTGAGCTTAACCTCACTATCTGTCTGAATATCAAATGTCTTAGGCATAACATGGAACAGATATTGTCCATCAAGTATTGATATTTTAAAGTTTAAGTCCCTGTAGAATATGAAGAAAAAAATTAAAATTAAAAAATGAAAAGATAGGAATAAACATTTACATATTTTACACAGAAATTTAAAAATCTTACCATATACAGCATTGTAGCAGGACAGTCCTGTGACACTTTTTCCTTGTCTCTTGTTTTCATTTATTACCCTTTCTGTCTTTTAAACAAACATTTACTTGAGAGACAGTATGGTAGTAGTTGGTATGTTATGACAAACAGAACTATGGGCGGTATATTTACCACATTTGCAAGGTAACTCAGTTGGAGTTAGGCTGTGATTAACTCAACTTCCATATGCCATATTCATATACAAATGTCTTTTACTTCACATACCATTCGTGGTCTAAGAGCTCAAAGAGCCTATACCAACTGAAGACCTGTTTTGCTTTTGCAGAAGCTTTAGGGAATTTTTCCTGAATGTTTACCAAGTCATCTGTACTGACACAAATAAGTGTCACCTACCATTTTCTGTCTAAAGGTTCCCAAGTCACTGACCCAGTCAGCCCCATTGCCGAGCAAGAGAGAGAAAAAGGCATAGGGGGAGAAATGCTTCACTACTTTATGGTCACAGAGTGATACCTGTGGATGTCAAGAGACTGAGACAAAAATGCTGAAGTGAGATAGTAAGTCATTCTCCAATCCTTTGGTCCCAGAACACCATGATGTGAGTGATTCTTACTCCTTCCACCAATCCAAACTTATCAATAAAGACCTTAGGAAACTTCTCATGACCCCAAGGGCTGTACCTACTTCTGTACTACCTTCTAAATCATGTCATCATGAAAGGCCAAGAGAGTACAATGAGGATAAAGACCCAGCTGCACGAAGGAGGAAGAAGAAATGTTATGCCAAACTCTGTCAACAAGAAATTGAGAGAGAGAGAGAGAGAGAGAGAGAGAGAGAGAGAGAGAGAGAGAGAGAACTTGCAAAGGAATACCAGGACCATGCTAAGGAATGGAGAGATGGTGTGAACAGAGATTATGAAGAAACAGCTTATTAGCACCACAGCTAACTACAGGGCTGTGGGCCCCACTGCTGAAGTGGACAAATCAGCTGCAGAGAAGAGAAGATAGTTGATCCAAGAGTCCAAATTGTTGGATGGTAATATGGAACACACCCATTGGTGAAAGGCTTGGATTTTACTCTACTTCAGAAGGTACAGGCTGAGATTACTAGCTATGAGAAGGAGGAACAGGAACTGATAGAGAAACCCCAGAAGGAAACCAAGAAAGATGAGGATACTGAAAACAAAATTGAATTTAAAACACGTCTGGGCCACAACCTTTACCATATGTTTTTTAAGAGCAAAGCATATGAGAGGAATGAACTGTTCCTGCCAGGTCGCATGGCCTATGTGGTAGACCTGGCTGATGAATATGTGGATACAGACAACCCCACTACTCTTATCCAAAGCAAGACTGATTGTCCTACCATGGAGGCCCAGACCACACTGACCACAAATGACACTGTCATCAGCAAGCTCACTCAAATCCTTTCATACTTAAGGCAGGATATCTGAAACAAGAAGCTAAAAAAAAAAAAAAAAAAAAAAAAGATAAAGGGAAGCTGGAAGAAAACAAACCTCCTGAGGCTGACATGAGCATTTTTGAAGACATTGGGGATTATGTTCCATCCACCACCAAGATATCTCAGGACAAGGAGTGGGAAAGACACCGGGAATGGGAGTGTGGTTGAGAGAGACAGAGACTGGGAACAAGAATGGGATCAGGACTGAGAGCAGGACTGAGAGAGAGAGGAGGAAAAGAAGGGGCATAGCTACTTTGAGAGGGCACAAGTGGATGATGAGCCAGCCCATTGATGTTGACAAAGGACCTTGATCTGCTAAGGAATTGATCGAGTCCATCAATGGAAGTTTTCTGGATCTGCTGACTGGGAGAGCACTGAATCGCTGAAGAAGCCAGAAGATGAAAAGCAGCTCTATGGCATGTCCAGTAGTTATGCAGAGTGCTATCCAGCCATGATGGGTAACATGGCTGTGGATAGTGATGAGGAGGTGCATTATAGCAAAATGGACAAGGGTAATGAAAAGGGTCCCTCAGGCCACTGGGACTTTGATACCCAGGAGGAATGCAGCGAGTGTATGAACAACAAGGAGGCTCTACCCAAGGCTGCATTCCAGTACGGCATCAAGATGTCTGAAGGAAGAAAAACCAGGTGATTTAAGGAAACTCATGACAAGGCAGAACTTGATCACCAGTGGAAGAAGATCAGTGCAGTTATTGAGAAGAGGAAAAAGATGGAAGTGAAAAGATCAAAATTCTAATCTACTTCTGCTGGAGAATCTCCACATGGATAGTCTTCCTATTGTTTTCTTCCTATAACTCCTACTAAGATTGAAATATGGGGCTTTTTTGTTGTTTGTGAATATATAAAAAAATCTATTGAATTATTGTTTGATTCCATTAAAGTTCGTTAGCCTGAAAGAAAAAAAAAGAAAAGAAAAAGGCACGGGGAGCAGGGGCAACAGGATCACAGGTCACAGTGACCAAGCTTGAGTACTACTACAAAAGAAAACATGTTGGGTCTCTTCTCTTCAAACTGAAAGTAGCCTCCATGCATTTCTCCTTGCTTGAAAATCCCCATTCAACAGCAAGTAAGAATCAGGCCAGCAGAGTTCTTGTCCTGGTATCTCCAGAGCATGGTCATTTACCCATGGGGGATCTACTCCTTATCCTTAAAGAACAAGACTGAATGGTTCAGTCCAAATGTGAGGTCTAACAGTCTATGTTTTTGTTGTACCTGAATATAATTTGTGTATGTGTGCATGTGAAAAATTTAGGAGTCCAAATTTAAGCTTTATTATACTAATTAGAAGAGGATAAGCTGTAATTTAATAACTCAACTTTTACAATAGCATTACTACAAAACACATCTATTAATTAGCTTCCGAAAATAAGACACTCAGAATCAGTGTAGCACAGCAATTGCACAAAGTTTCTCACACTTTTCTGCCATTACAGGAGAAACAAAATACTCAATGCCAAACAGCATTAGTTGGTAACTCTCACCAAAAATTTACCGAAAGCACCAACCATCCAAATGACTTACTAAAATTAATAGCTGGGAGATGGGAAAGTTACTTGAATTGGGAAGAGGATGGCATGGGTGTGAGGCATGGAGGGAAAACTGTACACCAAAACAAAAAGAGGAAAGAGGAAAAATGTACTTGACATTATAGCAGCCTAGGGTTAAAGGTGAACATGAAATGGGGGTAACCTGAAATCTACAGGGCATGGTAAAGCTCTTATTTATGTACTTGCCATGAAGAACCAGTGAGGATTTTTGTTCTTAAGAAAAAGCTCATTGGATGGCTTTACTTGTTATCAATGCAGCCCATGTTTACAGAAGACATTTCAAAGGATTTTTATTTTTTTAAATTTTGCATATTTAATATTTATTTTTATTTTCCATAATTTTATTGAGAAATAGCAATGAGACAGTTTCAAATCAAATTAGTAAGGCAGTTTCAATAATTAACATATTGCACACTGTCTTTCTAGTGGTTATTTGTTGTACAAGATGCAGGCATGATATCCTATTTACAAACACTATTAGAACAAATCCCTCTATTCATTGAATTAAGAGAATGTAGCTGTATATCTATCTTAACCATTTTGAATACACAGATACAAAATGGTCATTCATCTGTATCCCCTTTTTTGGTTTAGTTCCATCATTTAAATATTATAGGTATGCGAACTCAGCAAAATATTCCAAAATAGTTCAGTAGTCCATAATATTATTGGGTCTTCTGCATGACTGGCAATGTCAGAAGTTGTTGACCTGAGTCTCCTACAGCTCAACATAACAACATGGCTTTACTTCTTATACTTCATTATTATACTTTTCTGCTGGATGGTTAAGACCAAGCTAAAGCTAGACCTATGTAACAAGAATTGTAGCTTTTGTATCTGATAAGGTCAGTCAAATCCCCTCAGGATTTATCCTGAGACCCTGTACCTCAGTTTGTAGATCCTTTGTCTGTGTCAGCCATGTGGATGAGATTAAGCTCAACAGCCTAAATTGTATGGTAATAACAACAAGCTTCTCTTCTGGAGGGTTAACAACCTAGGTTTACAGACCAAAAATTAGAAAAAAAAGGAGGGCTGCAAGGAAAGCCAACATTTTGGCCCTAGCCTTCCAAGGTCAGTTAAGACTCAGGACATATAAGAATCTGTACTATAACATCATGTAACTCAGTTTTGTCCCCAATTTTCTGATCAAAGAGATTATGGGTCCAAAGAGGAAAGTGATCAATGATGTAGTGTGTGCCTGAGGAGAGTCACATGGAGAGAAAACATTTTCTGAAAGGATTTTTAATCAGTGGAGTGATATTAACATTCTCTCCCATGACCTAAGCATCCTCCCTTCATGTCTCTTGCTGCTCACGATCACATTTATTCACATGAACAAACACAAGCACAGCTGGTTATGAGTTTACCAGCAAAAGCATTATCTCTTATCACAGCACAGATGTCCCAATGCCCCACCCACACATCTCTAAGTCTGGAATAGTCAATGTCTATTTATGAAGCTACCTACTGGATTGTGACTTGGCCAATAGGATGATGTGACTTAATGAGTCAAATGTCCCATGTTTGGTCTAGAATATCTGTACGTTTATTTATTTAAATTTATATTTTAAATCCAAACCAGCAATTTGTAGAACTTGATTCAATAACAAAATACATCATAAGCAGTGATAGCATATAGGTTGGAAATGATCTTAAGGTTTTGATTTTGATGAGTTCACAGTGAAATCTGGATTCAGTCAGAATGGGAATGGATGTTTGTTGATCTCTACTGGAGAGTTTAGGGGTCAGATGTACTGATTATTATTTATGGAGACAACCATAAAAATAGAATCAGGTGAATCATGTTACCACAGGCCCAGAAGTGACCTTAAGAACTGAATTGTACCATGTACTTTTTGGCAATTCTATTACCTAGTACGAAGACAGAAATCAAGCAATGGGTTAGTGAACACAGAGTTTAATAATTTCCCCTATGTTATAAAATTGAAAGTGTAACATAAGAAAGATTATTCAAATATAAGCTTCCATTTAATGACCTATCCTAAATTGCAAGTTCAAGGCATATTGATCTCAAGACAAATAATACCAAGAAATTTTGCTCTTGTCAACCCATCTTAGATGAACACAAAATAAACTAGCTTAATCCTCTCCACTCCTGCCTAACAGAAAATTATACTTCCAATCGTTTACCTTGGAACTCCTTTTCCTAGGGGAAAAGAAAAGTTATAACTCAATATTATTTGAGAATCAATGTAAAAATGTGTAAGAATATAAATAATTATATATTTGGACCAATAATTTTCTAACATACTCTGAATGATCTTAAATTTAAATTGGGCATTTGATCTTAAAATCAGGAAACAGACACTTTAGAGATAAAAAATCTTCAAGGTAGGCATGTTTATTTTTAAATAGGTTGGCCTATTTGAGTTGTCTATTCATTTTTTGTGGATAAAAAGCATAATCAAAACATAGAGCACAATAGGAAAATGTTAGAAAAACATGTATTTTCCCAAGTGTCATACATCAGTTTAAAATGTTGTATTACCATTGATATTTTTCTCTGAGACAACTGCATATTTATTACAATAATAATCAAAGAAGCTATTAAGTTTGTCTCAAGTAAGGAAAATATTAATTTCATAAGGCAGGACAAACTAAGAAAGCCTGAAAGCAGACTGATAACCAGGAACTTCACAAGTACATGTTCATTGTTTCCACACCTTAATGACACTTTAGTGTATATGACTTTGTGATTCAAATGAAAGGTGAAATGTGACCCTGCTGTCCCTTGAACCAGGAGCTTGGAGTATTTTTTGAATGAATGCTTCCTTCCTTGAACTAGCTCCAGAACATGTCGTTTCCTGACTCATTACTGTTGAAAAGGATTAATTCAACTTTGCTGTAAACCCTCCTCCCCATCTTAATCTTCTCTGAGAGGCTCATGGCTCATTCTGCAACAGTCCTCCACTAAAAGCCCCACTCCTCTTCCTCTGAAACAACATGAAACACATCTCTTTTCCCAAGAACAGTAGAAGCACTGTCAGGTGACGAGTAATCACAATTGATGAAAGAACAGTTTCAGTGTTCAAGTCTTTAAGATTTTCCTTTACTCTAGAGAGTTCTTCTCCCACCAGGGCACAATTCTCAGAACTCTAGTCACTTCACATCTCAGTTTTGACAACCATCTTCCCAGAAACCTCAACTGTGAGTTATCCCACAATTTCCATTCTTTCTTTTTCTTACCACTATTTCCTATATAGAATAAGCAATATATTTCCCAGCTTTCTTTGCTGCTAGGTTTTGCCATATGACTAAGTTTCAGCCAAGGGTATGTAAGAGAACGGAACTTTTAAAATATCTAGAAATTCTTTTAAAGGTAGAGAGTCTGCCTGTCTCCTTTCTCCTCCTTCATGCTGGTGGCATGTGAACAAAAGGACTTAAGCAGCCATCTTGGACAAGAAGGAGTCTTTGGGCATACCACACATACCACAATGCCAAACTAGAAGTAATCTCTTGAGACTGTGGCGCTCCATTTTGTCTACTTCAGTCATTCATTTTGGAGAAAAATTTCTTTAAATTTTCGGCTAAAATTTCTTTTTTTAAACTATTGCCTTTTTTCTCTGATACGTGTAGCTGACCCAATTCTATCTGATACAGGAAATGCACCCCCTATCATTCCTTGACCTTGTATCTTGACCCTACAACTTCCTGTGTTTTTGCCTAAGAATTCCAAGGGGACATGGTTCCATCTGCCTTGCTCAACTCTGTATCACTATCGCCTTGCACAAAGGCTGGCTTTATATGAGGTCAATAAATATTTGCCGAATAAGCAAATTAATGCTGATTACAATTTGTGCATAGGCCATTATGTTAGCTAGGTCTTAAGATAAACTAAGCTGGCCTCTATTCATTCTGCACTTACTTCATCAGATTGAGTGCTATACAAATAAGCACATATGGGCAGCGAAAAGCATCATAAAAATGACACTAAACAAATAACAACAAGCAACTGAATAGAGAATTGCATCGTGGATTGCAATCCAAATGTTTTGCTGCTGTGTAGAGGTGAAAAACCTAACAGTCACTCAATGTCTACTAGACTGATAAATCACCACTGAGAGGTATTCTTTCTCTCTCTCTCTTCCTGTTTCTTTTTTTAATAATTTTATTAATAAACAAATAGCAATGAGACAGTTTCAAATCAAATTGGTAGGACAGTTTCAATAACACATTGCATACCTTCTTCCTAGTGGTTAATTGCTGTACAAGATGCGGACATGATATCCTATTTACAAAC
>NW_004524662.1:2426463-2441155 GCF_000260255.1 Octodon degus | reverse complement strand
TTAACAACCTAAGTTTGCAGACCAAAATTAGAGAAAAAGGAGGGCTGCAAGGAAAGCCAACATTTTGGTCCTGTTTCTCTGTGTATATATGTCTGGCACACACCTTTGTATATTCATCTGTTGAATAGTTAGATTGACTCCATATCTAAGCTATTATGAAAAAGCTTCAGCTATCATGGGAGTGCTGGGGTCTCTTGGGCAAATTGATTGCAGGTTCTTTCAACCACACTCAGTTATGTAATTGCTAAATAATATTTTAGTTTTTGATGAATCTGTACTGTTTTCTATAATGGCTATATTAAAATTTATATTTCCATGAATAGCACATACAAGTTTCAATATCTGCATTCTTGTCAGCATTCATTTTGTATTTTTTATAGTAGCCATTCTAACTGAGGTAAGATGATATCTCATTGTGGTTCTGATTTGCATTTTTCTGATGATTTATGTTAATATACTCATTGGCCACCTGTATATCTTCTTTGGAGGAGTGGCTATTCAGGTGCTTTTCCCATTTTTAAATTAGATATTAGCTTCTGTTGCTTTGGAATAGAATTTGAAGTCAGGTAGTATGATGCCTCTAGCTTTGTTCTTTTTACTTCAGATTACTTTGACTCTCAGGGGTCTTTCAAGGCTCCATATGAATTGTAGTATTTTTCTATTATCTTTGATAAACAATAGTGTAAGTTGGAAGGGAGTACATGAAAACCATAGGTCTCTTTGAGATATATGGATATTTCCTGAAAATAAAAAAATAGTAAAATAAAAAATAGTAATAAGAGAATAAAAAATAGTAAAAAGTACATTAGTAGCTATATAGAATTTCACTAAACAAAATAATAGGAATTTAACAATGGTTGTTACATTGCATATTCTTATCTTCAAATTAGTCCAGATTTTAATTCACAAACAAGTTATATCTTTCTGTTTATTTATTTTTTTTTTGGGAAAAAGTATATATTTAGGATTAGCCAGCTGGGCTCAGTTTAGATGATCCCAATTTTGTGGGCAACATCTGATGCATCATAATTGGGAGCCAGTGGAACATATGCCTTCTTTTCTCTATCAGGTCTGATTAGGATATTGACCTTGGCAACACTGATGTCATAGAGCTTCTTCATAGCTCGTCTGATGTCATGCTTATTACCTTTGACATACATCATGAACACAAGTGTATTGTTGTCCTCAATCTTTTTCATGGCTGACTCTGTGGTCAGGGGGAACTTTATGATGGCATAGTAGTCAAGATGTTTCTCCTGGGGGTGCTCTTCTGAGGATATTTGGGCTGCCTCTGGAGCAGCAGTGTTTTGGGACAGGAGAAGGTGAGTGGTGTTCGTATCTTTTTTATTTTTGAGGTTGTGGAGGCCTTTCAGCATGACCTTCTTGACCTTTAAAGCTTTTACTTTGACTTCAGCTTGGGAGGGGTAGGGGATTCCTTCTTTGCCTTTGGCACCATTTTGGTAAAAAGGCCTATATCTATTTATTTGTTTCATCCTTTTAAGGAGGTTTAAAATAAGAAAAAGGTCAGCTAATAGACTCTGCATTTAAGTCTATTGTCTAAGTAGAATGGATTATTCCAAGGAACATTAGCAAGCAACATTTTACAAAGCAGTAACTATCTCAACATTTCTGTGAACTGCAAAGCAATATCAATATTTGAGACATTCCATCATCCCAAGATGTCAGGTACCAATTAAACCTACATTTTCTTTGTATCAGGCCAAAAGTCTTTGCACTGCACCATGGACTCCTCTTTGGCATTTTAAATTAAACACAAGACTTCTACTTCTTTAATATTTATGCTGTTTCAACCATGCACTTAACTGATTTTGCATACAATTTTAACTCTTTAAAATAGAAAAGAATATTTTCAAATAGAATCACAGAGGAATAATTTCATACTGTACAAATTTTAGACTCAAAAGTAAAGCAGCTACAGACCAAGCTGATGTGTTTTCATCGACTGCACTAGTCAAGCAAATCATTACAACGTCCTATTTGACAGTCTGCCCAGAAAATGTGGTAGCCCTACTGAATTATAAGCAATGTGAGACTCATAAAGGGAAATTAAATATAGTATGCTTTCCCTAATAACAGCTAAGGTGCATTTCAATTGTGGCACAGTAAATTAATGTTATACACACTGAATTGGCCAAATAGGCAATTTATTTGGCAGTTTTGAAAGATTTTATTGAAAGTTATGTGTTTGGGCAAGCCACAGACTCTCAAAAAGTGGAAGGCAAATGCTTGCATGTACGTTTAGTATTGGCGCATATTTTTAAAAATAAACTGACAATAATCAGTGGTTATTAGCATGTTTACAGGGAAGGAAATAGTTGTCTCATTGCCTGCACCCTGCTCTCACAGTTTACTATTTAAATGCTCTAAATTTTTAAAAAATATATATTTCAGATGAATGAACATACATCATTATTCTCTAGGAACCGTGACAAATGGAGCATATCCAAGGGAGGAAGACAAGTTGAGAGAGGGTTTACCAATAATCAAGTTCAAGAAAACACGCAAAGTAAAGAAAAATTCAACTTCAAAATTATGTGATGACTATAACACTTATTTGTATGTAAAATTTTATATTTATAGTCAATTCCTGCTCAATGTAATACTATTAAAATTATTGTTTCCCATTTTAACTTACTAGAAGATATTTTTATTTTCTTTTTTGTTATTTAATTCTATGTAAGACCCCAGGTAAGCACTTTGTGTATGTAGATAAACTGGCCAACTTTCATGTGTTGTTCCTTTGGTGAAGACCAAGAGTCTCTTAATCTAGTCAAACTAACTATTAAGAGGAACTGGAACCAGGAGTGATACAATCTCTATCATATATAATCCCAGCTGTTTAGGAGGTGAAGGCAGGAAGACCACAAGTTTGGGCCCAGCCTGGGTGATATAGCACCTTAGTGAGTATCAGAACAAAATTAAAAAGAAATTAAATGGACTGGGGATGGAGTTCAGAGAGATGGCCCTGGGTTCAACCACCAGAACCACACACAGAGAAGACGTAATTGGTGCACTGAAGAAGGAGATGCTGGAGAGAGCAGAGTCAGGGTGGGAGACAGTCCTCTGTGGGAATGAGAGAGAGGATGGGCCCCCACATGAGGGCCCTGGTGATGCAATCTACGTGTTTGCAGGCATGCTCAGCTGTGTGGGCACAGGCACAGGGTAGAAAGCAGGATTTAACAAGGATGGGCCTTTGCCAAATGAATGCAAGCAATCAAATAAAGAAGCACATTTATGCTGGGGAGTGATTATTATGGTTAACTGGGAAACTTAAAATGGAAAGAAGAACAAGACAATAGAGGTAGAAGACCAGGTAGTAAATGCAGTAGCTGGTGGATAAGAGATGGGGTTAATGTTAGGATTAACATTAACTACTAAATCTCATGTTTATTAATATATGATAACTGCCCAAATTTGGATTGTTTTCTATGCCTCTAGTATCAGACATAAGGAATATTTCATATTTTAAACAAAAATATGACTGAACACAACTTTGATCACATAAGGACTAATATCAGGCATGTAATACCAGCCTCATAGATAGACAACATGGTCACCACTCCCTGCATTGAACTGTAATCTTCTCTTTGTTTACAGCTGATATTCAAGGTTCTTTTGAGTTTATATTTTAACAACTATTTAACTAATTCCTACAATAAGCAGATTGTGTATCTGCAAAAAAGTTGACATGTCACATAAGAATGCAGTAAATTTGAAACATTGAATGAAGCAATTATTCAAAGGAATACAGGTATCCAAAGATGGGTCACTTTCTAAAGGGGCAAAACTACTTCAATGAATTGAAATCTATAGCAGAAGACCCTCAAAAATAAATCCACACATTTCATAGTCATATTTCAAGATGAAGTGAAATAGTATTTAATAAAACACATTTTAAAGGACTTAATTATGTTTGTAGGAAAGATAGCTTGACTTTCTGTCAAGCAATTTAAAATGTTTCCCCACTAAAACAAACTCTTTTTAAATGAAAACTAAAAATCTATTCTGGATTTCTTTTTTTTTTTAATTTTATTTATGTGTGTGTGTGTGTGTGTGTGTGTGTGTGGCCAGCTCAGCCCACCAGGGGGCGGGGCTGGCTGGCATGTGGTGCTGGGGGATTGAACCTCAGTCCCTGTGCTTTGCTAAGCTTGTTCTAAGTAGGTGCTTTAGACCACTGAGCCATCTCACCAGCTCTAATCTATTCTGGAATTCTACAGGATCACTGTGAAGTCTAAAATCATAGATATGTAAACATATTATTCTCAAGGCATTTACAGTCTGCATAAAGGAAAATTAACATGTATCTATTTTCCAGACTTCATAAAACATTTCAGAGGGATTTCAGAGGAATAATATGATTTCTATATTTACCCAATAACTAAATTTAACTACTAGATATTTTTCAATTAAATAGAATAAAGTGAGAAGAACAATTTTCTGTTATACTTGGGGATATCTAAGATCCCAAGAACAATGCTGTTGTACTATGGAAATCCATTTCCTTTGTCTTCTAGGATTCCCAATACCTCAACACTGTGGTCCTCCCCAGCATCTCTTGTTTGTGCTCATGTGATTAAGTTTTCACCAATGGGCTATAAGGGAACACAAACTTATGAGCATGTGTCATCTACACCCATGTTCTCTTTCCCACTGACTGGGAATGCAATAAAGCAATCATTCCAGTTACCTTCCAGGTGACAAAACCAGTGCCCTAAAGAATGATGGGACTACTTTTGGAAGGAGCCCATTCCAAGATGACCATGAGGAGCGCAAATTATGTTATTACCCACCTGGACCTTTATCATCGGGACTGCCATGTGAAATTAGTTCTATAAGTCACTCTACTGTTGGGTTTCTGTGTTATAGCATTTAGACTCTACTCTGATTGTCTAGTGCCATTGAGTAATACTTGCACATCAAATCCTTTGGATACACAATGCATACAAACAGGGTGCACAGGACAAAAGACGGAAAGCATTTACGAGGCTGTGGAGGAGAGGAAGACTTTGTACATGGTTAAGGGGAATGCAAAACAATACAGTCCTTATGGAAAACACTATCTTCTAAAAGAAGAAAAAAATCCCTAAAAGAGAACTGTCATATGACCCAGCAATCCCACTATTTTCATTTCAAAGGAAATGAAATCATTATGTCAAAAAGATATCTGCACTCCTATATTTATTGCACTTAGAGGTAATGAATCAAGTTGTGTCCATTAATAAATGAATGAAGGGTTTTCGTGTGTGTGTGTGTGTGTGTGTGTGTGTGTGTGTGTGTGTGTATTACTCAATGATAGAGATAACAATCTGAGAAAATGTTAGGCAATTTCATCCTTATGAGAAGAAAAGATTTAGTGGAAATACAGTAAACATCAATTGTTTAAAAAAAAAAAAAAAAGAAAAAACAAGTCCGGGCATGGCAGTGCATGCCTGTAATCCCAGCACTCAGGAGGTTGAAAGCAGTAAGTCACTATGAGTCTGAGCCTCATAGTTGACACCATGTACAAAAATGCATTTTAAAAAAGTCAAACATATGAGGCTGCTGCCATATGACATAGCATACTGTTACACAACATACTTTCTTCAATAGTAGAAGTTATACTCTAGAGTAACAATAAAAAGTATAACATAATAAATACATTAATCCATGACAGTCATTTATTATATTAGCAAGTGCTATGTGCTATACACAATTGGACATGCTCTCTGGCAATGTTTGTTCAGTGACTCCTCCAGAATCTCCTAGCTTTATGTCAGCATAGCACAAACATGTAAGGTAACCAATATGTTTTATTGAACAAATTATCATTCTGCAATACATGACTGAACACAACAGAATACAATTCAGTCATTAAAATGAAGATTTATAATTTGTGACAGCATACATACGTCTAGAGGGCATTATATTAAATGAAATGATCCAGGCACAGAAACACAAGTACTTGGCTGCGGAGATAGCTTGGTGGTCTAAGAATCTACCTGGTAAGTGCAAGAACCCAGGTTCAATCCCTGGTACTGCATGCCATGCCAGCCCTGGAACTGGGTACACTGTGCTGGCCACTGAAACCGGGCATGGTGGCTCACACCTGTCATCCTAGCACCGGGGAGGCTGAAACAGGAGGATCACTATGAGTCTGAGCTGCATAGTGAGACTCTATACTACATAAGTAAATAAATACAAATCCTACAAGGTTTCATACATAGAAGACTCTATAGACTCTATAAAGTCTGTAAAAATGAAAAGTAAAATGATACTTACCAGAGGGTGAGGTGGACAGAGATAGTGGAGATTTTGCTAATAAAATATATGGTTTCAGGTAGATAGGAGGAATAAATTTTTGAGATCTGTTGTACCACATCATGATTAGAGTTAACAATGTATTTTATTCTTGAGAAAGGTTAAGAGAGTGGGTGAAAATATTTGTAATACGACAACAATAATTGGGGGATAATGCATATGTCAGTGAGCTAGAACTAGTCCTTCTGCAATGTATATGCATTTGACAACATCATATCATGCATAATATAATTTTATCTGTTAATTTAAAAATGTTTTAAGAACAACCCCCACCTAGAATTTACCATCAGAACACAAATTCTGTATATATGATCTCAAAATGTATCACAATGTGCAATAAATAAATTTGCATATAAAATGGACTTTCAGTCTTTTCCTGAATGTGAATTAAAGCAAGGGTACATTTTCTTTCTTCTTCTTTTTTTTTTTTTTTTTTGACTCTCTATCAAATGAGATTTTTATTCAACTGACAAGCACTTTTCTACAGTTGCACTTGTGGAACATCACGGGGCAAAAACAGGAGGCTTTTTTTATCTAGATTTTTTTAACCTTATTAAAAATGAGATTGGTCTTAAAAACATAGAAAGAAAGAAATTTAAATTCAAAAAAACTGTACATTATCAACAAGTCACTAAAACACCACATTTGGTTATATAAAAAGTCAGTTCCTTTTGCTGTAAAATGAACATGGAAACTTGGTGTTGATGGTGTGGTTTTCTTGCTGTCACCAGACTGGTAGCAGAAGGGGAACAAAGAAGGGAGTGGGGGCCATCTTTTCATTGCCTTCCCTACAAATACTCTTGTCAGTAGAGAAATCCAAATGAAGGGGCAGTGAAGATGGGGAAAATAGAGTGACAAATGGTCCCTCTGCCCCTGCTGTCTCCACCCCTCCAGTTCCCAATGCCCTGTAGAATGAAGGGCACATTTTCTGAACTACAATCTACTTGTCACTAAGGCAGAAATGGACGTGCCCACAGGAATGAGCAGGAGAAGGGGGAGAAGAAGAAAGGGCCACCAGGATGCGCTGAGGCAACAACTAGGAGGTTCCACTGAAGTCACTGGGGCTGTACTTGTGTCCCCTCTTAGGAAGGGGTTTAGGAACAATAGTTGGAGATACATGAGTCTAAACCATGATATTCAAACTTGATAGGGAAGTTCTGACACAGGTAGAGCCATCATACAATTGTGACTGGTTTCTGGTTTGTTTTTCCACAATACTATTGTTAACATAAATGAAGACTCTAAAATGGCATTGTCAAAACAAGGAACAATTGAGAAGTTTCTGCATGTCAAAAGAAATCACTAACAGAGTGAAAAGACAACCCATAAATTGGGAAAAAATCATAACCAACAATCACATAGACAAAGAACTTCTATCTAAATTATATAAAGAGCTAAAAAAAATTTGGTCCCCAAAATTTAAAGACCCAATCCAAAAATGGGCACCTGAGAAGAATATACACTTTTTAGAGGAAGAAATACAAGAGGCAAATAAATAGCTGAAAAAATGTTCCACAATACTGGTCATTCGAGAAATGCAAATTAAAACAATATTGAGATACCATTTCACCCCAGAAAGAAAGACTGTCATAAAGAAATCAACTAATAACAAATGCTAGAGAGGCTTGGGGGAAAAAGGAGCCCTTCTTCACTGCTGGTGGGAATGTAGACTGGTATAACCACTATGGAAATCAGTGTGGCAATTTCTCAAAAAACTAGGACTGGAAATCCCATTCAATCCAGCTATTCTTTTTCTGGGTATTTCCCCAGAAGAATTGATAACAGCATAATATAGTGGTATATGTACACCCATGTTTATAGCAGCACAATTTGTCATAGCCAAATCTTGGAAACCACCAAAATGTCCATCACTTGAGGAATGGATGAAAAAGATGTGGTGGTGTTATACAATGGAGTACTACTTACCTATACAGAAAGACAAAGTAGAAACCTTTACAGGTAAGTGGATGCAACTAGAGGCTACACTCGTAAGTGAAATAAATCAGACCCACATGTATAAATATTGTATTGTCTCCCTAGTGTAAGAACCTGAAAGAATAACTAAAACCTGAAAGATATAATAGATATAAGAAAATGGAAAGAAACTGAACTTAGGAATTAAAAAAAGGAACAATACTGCTTTGTCCATTGAAGAGTTTAATGTATTTAACATTGTTTTGCACAGTTTGAAAGTATGTCTTCTTAAAAGTGAGTATTTGTTTGAGAATGGCATCTTTCCTGAGAGAACATCTACTGTGTGTGTGTGTGTGTGTGTGTGTGTGTGTGAGAGAGAGAGAGAGAGAGAGAGAGAGAGAGAGAGAAATAATGCTTTCTTATTCATTCAGATAGTCTATTCCAAGAAAAATAATTTGTCAAAACTGTTTTTTGGTTGTTGGAAAGAAAATTCAACACAAACCAGCCTAAGCAAAAAAGAGGAATTTGTTATCTCATAACTGAAATGACAGACAGGGCAGGGATGCTTGGATCCAAGACTTTCTCTCCCCTTTCCTTCCCTGCTTGTCTCTGCTTGCCAATATTTACCCCTCTTGCAGAGATTTCCCAACACAAGCACTCTGCCCCTCGGTGACCCCATCCAGTCATCTTTAAGGAGCAGGAAGAAGTAAAACTCTTCTCTCCTGGATCCCCAGACACATCTCTGACAGGGCTTCAATTGCTGTCATTTTAGCCATCTGTGAATTCCTGGCCAATCCCTGTGGCCAGAAGAAGGAGACATCTTATTGGAAGAGCTTGTGGTCACCTGAGTGTCCCGGATGGGGAGTGATGGACAGACTAGAAGTTTAGAATTTTAAAATTCCTTATAACATTTTATTTTGCAATTTTTAAGATGGTGAGACTGTGTTTGGAATTTTTAAACAATGTTCTTCCTGCTTCCCACTCTGAATAATTAACTTCTAATCCTACTTAAATGACTGTCTACACTTCTGACAACTTAAAAACAATGGTACTGGGAGTAATTAGTTATATTATGGCTTAAAAAGCCCACTTTTGTTTGAGGAGCTCTAGTTTCTACTTGGGTTATTCTATATTCCTGTGAGGTTAGCAAACTTGGAAAGGCTCACATTTTAAATACATATACACTTCATAAGAGGTTATGTTAAATTATAGATAAGGCTGGCTCACCTGAACTTGTCATTTTTAAAGTTTATATCATGTTAGAAAAGGTGTGTGGAAGTAGGCAACACATAATCCCTACTTTGGAGATTTACATAATAACTCTGGGAGTCCTAGAAATAAGACATCATGATTATTAAAACTATGAATTGCTTCCTAGAGGAACAAGCAGAGGTGACTGTGGCCACATGTTAAAATCTACAATTCAATTTGGCATGGTATCTTGTATTAAAGTATATCCCAAACCACTTTACAGAAATGAAATTTCCATTTTCAAGCCAATGTATACTATACATTTCAGAACATCTGTGCGCAAACATTGCCTCATGGAAAATACAAAGCTAAGTCATGAGGTCATAAGATGAAAATCCAAAGGAGGATTTAGCAGGCCTGTACCACTGGGGAAGGAAGGAAGGAAGGAAGAGACACACTGACACAAACGGAAACACACCGATGTGCGAGATGTAGAACTGGAGCTCTGGTAAGTCAAAGACACATCAGCCACGTTTCCCCTGAAGGGAGTTGAAGGTCAGTCTTTTCAAACGATCCAAAGGAGTACCAGGAGAAGTTAAGGAAACAGAAAAAGTATGAGGTAAAGACTGACAAGCCCTCCAAGTATTTGCTAAATGCCTAGAGATGGAATTAGTACCTTCAGAATCATGTGGGATAAAAGCAATAAAATGCCAAATTCTGAGTGAATCTGCACCACAGAAAATTATTATCGAGGAAGATTAGAGGAAAAAGGGTGCTGTTAGAGCTAATTTCAGATGCACAGACTTAGGCATGAGCTGTGCATTTAAAAGTAAATATAATTTATAATATATTTTAACATAGAAAATTAAACTTTATAATTTTAGGATCTAGACTGATTTAAACTATAAAAACCAGTTTTTATTTTATTTTTAGTCCTGTAAAACAAATGTTATGTTTGTGTCTAGCTGTTCTCCCCAGTGCCTCATGCAGTCATAGTAGGGTTTTTTCAGAGGGGGCTGGATCTAGGTTGTGTGGCTGAATCTATGGTGTGTAGCTGATTCTTGGTGCAATGATAGGATTAAGAGTACTAGGATTAAGGTTGAGTTATCAATAAATCAGTCTGCTGATTTTTTGGCACCACCCCAATCCCAGTAACCAGGACAGAAAGACGATTATGTTGTTCTTTGCTTGCTTTGTCACCTTCTACCCACCATGAACTGTTTCTCACCTGTGATGCCTGTCCTTCATGCCGCTCTGCCTTTCAGCCAGCCAGTTATAGACTGAAACCTCTACAAGCTGTGAGCTAAGTGAACATTACCCCCTTTAATTGTGGGTGTTGGGTGATTTGTCTGAACAACAAGAAAATTAATTATGACAACAAATTAATGGAAAATTATGCCTAACAAGTGACGAGTAAGAGTTTGCTATCTTAACCTGCATCCATAACATAAAGTCCTGCTTTTGAACTTAAATAAATTTAAGTTACAATTTCAGAGTTACACCAAAACTCTGTGTGTTCATGTTGGGGTGTGTGTGTGTGTGTGTGTGTGTGTGTGTGCGTGTGCATGTAATCTGACTTATTTGCAGTGATTAGTGGAGGTTAGAAAGGGAAGTGGGGGATACAAAAGGGTCAATCAATAGGAATGAACAATACAATTTTATAAGAGGATGAAGTTTACATGTTCTATAGCACAGCAGAGTGACTACAGTTATTTTATTATATATGTCAAAGTAGCTACAGGAACTTTTATATGTTTCCAATACAAAGAAAAGATAAATGTTTGAGGTGATAGTTATTATTAATTACTGATTCAACTATTGCACATTGCATACATGTGTTGAAATATCACACTGCGCCTCACTATTGTGTCAATTAAAAATACAATTCTGTGTCTTATATTTTCCATAAACTAAAACATATTTAAAAATTCAATTTCTACATTTTGAATGGACATTTGACTCTTAAGTTTTCTCTTTTAAGTACATTGATGTAGCAAATCTTTTTTCTATGCAGTGTATGCATGACATTGTTCAAATTCCATGAACTCCAAGATTATCTATTTAACAAGGGGCTTATATTATCTTAAAAGCCATATATTTATTTTAATTGAATATATTTTTAAGCGCCAAAGATTTCTACATGGAAATACAGTACAACTCTATGTCTTAAGTGAGTTATTTATGGTTGGCAGCTCCCAATTTAAATTTGGCAGAAGTCTCATTTCACATGCAATATAGAAAACAGTATGAAGAATGGAGAAAAAAATTCTTAGTGTGCTATTTCCCAAAATGTTTGGAAATACTAGGCATTTCAGTGGGGGTAATAAACAAATTTGATACGATTTGCCTTAAAGGGACATGGAAGATTATATAGATTATCACTGAATTTTGGCAGTTTCACAAAGGTTTAGTAACAACACATAAAGATGGGTACACAGATACATACTTAGATGATAGATACTATAGACATGGTGGACAGATAGAAATGACAATTCTAAATCTAGATTTGCAGGCCAACCAAATAGCTCAGCAGATTAAAGCACCTACAAGCAGGCACAGGGGCCAGGGTTTTGTTCCCCAGGCCTGCAGTGCCAGCGCCGCCCCGAGGGCATGCTGAGATGGCAATTGAGACTGGGCATAGTGGTGTGTGCCTGTAATTCTAGCTCTTGGGAGGATGTAAATAGGCAGATCACTATGAGTTAGATCTAGTAGTGAGACCCTGAACACCATGAGACCCTTCCCTAAAATACAAAAACAAACAAACAAACAACACAGCTAAATCTAGATAGATACAGCTATCCCTTGTTACATTCATGTATATACCAAGATTTATATAGACTAGCAAAGTTATTTTTCCTTTCCTTGGTAGTTTTTAAAAATCCATGTTAACAGAAAACCAACCAACCAACCAACATTGTGTTCTTCAAAGGAAAAACAACCATTCAGGATGTTTTGTATAATCACATAGTTTTAAATGTTTACCGAATAAAAGTTTCTCCTCAGCACCTGCCCACTGTGCCACTCTGAAAGGAAAAGCCATAAAGTGTAGCTGTCAACAGTGTCAGATCCAGAGTCCAGATGATAATCTTGGTAGAGCGGTTTCCTTGCCCAGTCATGGACATAAAACCTATACTGACTTTGACACTTGACACAACACCAGGCATATTGTAGACAGGCAGAAAATAATGGGCATTCTTATTGTTGCCAAAGTTGTGTGTAACCCTGATTCTCTTTGGACAACAGTGAGAAGGTTTTGAGAGACAATTCTGATGAGGGTTCTAGTTGCCCTGCTGAGACTCCAGACTCCCTGGAGTCTAGCCTCCCCTGGGGTGGTGGCCCAGGAGGGTTGGTGAGGACTCTTAGCTAGGGCAGATTCAGTGCTGGATGCAGCTGTCTTACCTATTCCCTTCTCTAAGAAGGGAAGGATCATATCATATAATATGAACAGTCACACACACCCATGCAACTACATGAATACATATGCACACCAAACTGGATACTGAAATCTTGTGTATGAGTTTTGTATCAGTTTTCATCAGTCATCTATAGCAGGGATTCTTCACATGTGCTTGGGCTTTGGAAAGAGAATAGTTTCTATAAACTACAAGAAATTATCTGCTGAATATATTTGAAGGAGTTTTGTTTGTTTTCGTGCTCATTTTATGTCAAAAAGAGGCCATGACTTGAGAATTTCTTCAAAGATCCTATGTCCTTAAAGTAGTCAACAGCTCCTCATTGAGCTTCAATTTCCTCTTCTGACATGGGGTCAAATATAACAGCTATAGGCTTCCCTATATCCACAGGACCTCTCCAGACCAAAACCCAGGTACACCGGTGAGTGAGATCCTCTGCTGTGCCCTCAGGACTCCTCCACCCCTCCGGAGCACCTGCACCCAAGCCTGCTGAGTGAACAAGAACTTCTGCGATGCTCTCGGGACCCCCTGATCCAGCCCAGCCAAGGCCCAAAGAATGTGTGGGAGAACTTCCCACTTCCTGGCACTTGCATGACCTCTCCTGACTAAAACCTAGGCACACCGTGTGAGTGACACTCTCGGCTGTGCCCTAGGGATCCTTCCACTCATCCAGAACCCCCGCACCCAAGCCCGCCAGGTGAAGGAGAACTTCTGTGACGCTGTCTCAGGACCACCAGATACAACTCAACCCAGGCCCAGATAGTATGTGGGAGAGCTTCAGCGCTCCCCATTCTCCCTGGCCAGGGGCACAACAGAAGTGCACCACAGGTTCACTGTTGTGCCAGAGGGACACAACAGGTTCACTTCCAAGGGCTGCATCAAGAAGGAGCTGAACACAACTTTACCCAAGCCAGGAATAACTGGATAAACTCAAAGCTAATAAGTCTGCACCCTATTTTCAGTAGGTGCTAAGGTTATAACTGCACCAAAACTCTACACCATAGGTCAGAGGTCAGTGCTATATGACATGACAAAGAGAAGGAGCAAAATGCAATCTCACATCTCAAGCCCAACCAGAACAAGTGCAGAGGACAATAGCTCAGCTCAAATGAATGAATTAACAGCATTGGAAGTAAGAAACAATAGCAAAAAGATATAGAGGAACTCAGAGCAGAATTAATTTATGAATTAAAAAAAGAAATCTCTGAATTCATAGCATCTGAAGTAAAGAATTAAATACAGAAATATATGGAGGAAACCCAATCTAAAAAACTCGGCAGTAAAAGAATTAATAACTGCTTCTAAAGAAGATATTGATAAAAAAATAAAGGACATTAGAAAAATGACAGATTCCTTGAATGAGCAATATTGGAAAGAAATAGATAGCATGAAGCAGAATCAAAGAGATATAGAGGAACTTAAAATCTCAATCACAAGCCTGCAAAACCATTTGAGTGAAAGTGAAGACAAAGTTTCAGATCTTGAAGACGCTGGTGCAGCTAGTGAAAAGGTAAGAAAAGATCTCTTAAAAACAACTATGATGCAGGAAAAAATAATTTATCACCTGCAAGATGATGCAAAGAAGAATAATGTGCAACTAATAGGCATCAATGAGAAAGAAGTAGTCAATATAAATGATATAAAAAGAATGTGGGCAGAAGTAATAGCAGAAAACTTCCCAAATATGAGGAAACATTCTGACATTCAGGTAACCAAAGCATGCAGAATGTCAAATAACTTCAACCCAATTAAAAACACAGTCAGACATATAATAGTCAAGATCCCAGAAATCCAGCATAAGAATAATATACTGAAAGCTGCTAGAGAAAAGAAGCAGATCACATTCAAAGGAAAAC
>NW_004524662.1:2424837-2426363 GCF_000260255.1 Octodon degus | reverse complement strand
ATGAAGAGAGTGTAATTACCACAGACCCAGTGGAAATTCAGAAGATTATCAATAGCTACTTTGAGAATCTTTACTCTCACACAATAGAAGACACAGGTGAAATGGACAGATTCCTAGAAAGGTACAAATTACCAAAATAAACCAAGAAGATATAACAACTCTCAATAACCCAATAACAGCCAATGAAATACAAAATGTAATAAAAAGCCTGCCGACAAAGAAAAGTCCAGTTCCTGATGGAGTCACAGCTGAATTCTACAAGAAATTTACAAAAGATATAATTCTGACACTCCTCAATATCTTCAATGAAATTGAGAAGGAAACAGTTCTCCCAAAATCATTCCTGGAGGCAATTATCATACTGATACCAAAACCAGGGAAAGACGCAACTGAAAAAGAGAACTACAAGCCAATCTCTCTCATGAACACAGATGCAAAAATCATTAATACAATATTAGCAAGTAGAATATAGCAAATCATCAAGAAGATCATACACCATGACCAGGTAGAATTCATCTGAGGGATGCAAGGATGGATCAATATTCAAAAATCTATAAATGTAATATACTATATCAATAGAGTGAAAACTAAAAACCACATGATCATCTCTATTGATGCAGAAAAGGCTTTTGACAAAGTCCAACACTCATTTATGTTCAAAGTCCTACAGAAAATTGGAATAGAAGGCCTCTACTTCAATTTCATAAAAGCCATCTATGACTACCCAATAGCTAATATAATTCGAAATGGGGAAAAAGTGAAATTTTTACTCTCAGATCATACAAGACAAAGATATCCTTTATCACTACTCCTATTCAATATAGTTCTGGAATCATTAGCTAGAGCCATTAGACAAGAAGGAGAAATAAGAGGAATAAGAATAGGTAATGAAGAAGTTAAATTATCATTATTTGCAAATAACATGATACTTTACTTGAAAAACCCAAAAAACTCCACCAAGAAGCTACTAGAATTAATACACAAATTCAGTAGCATAGCAGGACAAAAAGGCAGTATCCAAGAGTTAATAGCATTCCTCTACACAGATAACAATTACACAGAGAGGGAACTTAGAGAAACAATACCTTTTACAATAGCACCATGGAAAATGAAATACATTAGAATTCATACAACTAAAGAAGTCAAAGATCTTTTCAAGGAAAATTACAGTACTCTGAAAAAAGAGATTGTAGAGGATTGCAGGAAAGGGAAAGATATTCTCTGCTCCTGGACAGGAAGAAACAACATCGTAAAGATGTACATATTCCCAAAAATGTCGTACAGATTTAATGCAATCCTTATCAAACTACCACCAACATACCTGCCAGACCTAGAGAAATCATTCCTAAAATTTATTTGGAACTAGAAAAGACCAGGAATAGCAAAGGCAATGCAAGCCAACAAAGACAAGACAGGATGCATTACAATTTCTGACTTAAAATTATACTACAAAGCTACTGTGATAAAATCAGCATGGTATGAGGAACAAAATAGACATGGGTTCAGTGTAATAGATTAGAAGATGC